>NC_048280.1:3887781-4187781 GCF_009762535.1 Notolabrus celidotus
ATGTTTTTTAAAGACTGACAGGTTTAAGGGTAAACAGTGAATAACTGCTTTTTGGATTAAAACAAGTTTAAAAATGAAATAAGATAAAAATCCACAGCCAACACCTAGGCACGATAGTATTAGTAAGCTGTTATGTAACCTGGCAGCTGCCTTGTTATCACTTTCTCCCTCTTTCTCTCTCACAAATGGATTGTGTACTCTGTAATTTTGGTAAAAAAATTGACATACTGTACTCCTTAACCACCTGAACGTCATGCTGATGCCAGTAACTTGAACCTAATTCTAACACCCTCCAACCCAAAGAAAATGTCCCCACTTTGCATTTCTCCTCGATTATTCTGCCAGCTACATTGCTCCTGTTGGGAAGCTTGTAGTTCAGGCTGGCTCAGGTTTGGACCAGCTCTTAGTTATGCTGCTATCGGTTTAGACTGCCTGGGGAACTGACACACTGGGATCCCCTCTCCTCTTTCTCTGCCTTTCTATCACTTACTTTAACTCTCCCTGTCCCCTTAAAGTTACTAACCATAGACCTTTCTGGAGTCCCTGAGCTCCCTTGTCTCGTAGGTTCCTCTGGATCTCTGCTGCTGTGTACATGTCAGACTCCAGCTGCTACAACTACTACTATCCGTCTCACCACTATCATCTCTCTCTCTCTTCATCTCCCTCTATCCCTCTCTCCAACACGGTCTCAGCAGATGTGTGTCTAACATGAGTCTGGTCCTGCTGGAGGTTTCTGCCTGTTAAAGGAAATTTGTCCTTGCCACTGTAACTTGCTAAATGCTGCAAAGTGCTCTGCTCATGGTGGATTAAGATGAGATCAGACTGAGTCCTGTCTGTAAGATGGGACTAGATCTGATCCTGTCTTGATGTTGGGTCTTTGTTAATATTAGAACATAGAGTACGGTTTAGACCTGCTCTGTTTGGAAGGAGTCTTAAGATAATACCCATCCTTCCATTCCTTGACCCCTACTTGTCCCTCCATTCCTTGACCCCTACACGTCCCTCCTTACCTCGACCCCTACTTGTCTCTCCATTCCTCAATTCCTACTCGACCCTAATTACATCAACCCCTACTCATCCCTCCTTTCCTCAATCCCTAATCATCCAACCTTACATCAACCCCTACTCATCCCCCCTTACATTGACCCCTAATGGTCCCTCCTTACCTCGACCCCTACTTGTCCCTCCATTCCTCAATTCCTACTCATCCCTCCTTACATCAACCCCTAATTATCCCTCCTTACATCGACCCCTACTCATCCCTCCTTAAATCAACCCATAATTGTCCCTCCTTACATCGAACCCTACTCATCCCTCCTTTTCTCAACCCCTAATGGTCCCTCCTTGCCTTGACCCCTACTTGTCTCTCCATTCCTCAATCCCTACTCTTCCCGCCTTCCATCGACCCCTACTCATCCCTCCTTACATAGACCCCTAATGGTCCCTCCTTACCTCGACCCCTACTTGTCCCTCCTTTCCTTGATCCCTTCTTGTCTCTCCTTACCTCGTTTCCTACTCATCCCTCCTTTCCTCAATCCCTACTCATCCCAACTTACATCGACCCCTACTCATCCCTCCTTACATCGACCCCTAATGGTCCCTCCTTACCTCGACCCCTACTTGTCTCTCCATTCCTCAATTCCTACTCATCCCTCCTTACATCAACCCCTAATTATCCCTCCTTAAATCAATCCATAATGGTCCCTCCTTACATTGACCCCTACTCATCCCTCCTTTCCTCAACCCCCACTCATCCCTCCTTACATAGACCCCTAATTATCCCTCCTTACATAGACCCCTAATTATCCCTCCTTACATAGACCCCTAATGGTCCCTCCTTACCTCGACCCCTACTTGTCTCTCCATTCCTCAATTCCTACTCATCCCTCCTTACATCAACCCCTACTCATCCCTCCTTACATCAACCCCTACTCATCCCTCCTTACCTTGACCCCTACTCATCCCTCCTTACCTCAACCCCTACTTGTCCTTCCTTACCTTGACCCCTACTTGTTCTGCACCTGCTCTGTTTGAAAAGAGTCTTCAGATAACATTTGTTGTGATTTGGCGCTATATAAATAAAGATTGATTGATTGAAGGATAAAAACATGTCCTTCTACCTCCAGCTTGACCAAACTGTAATTCTTAGCAGTCTTGTCTTTTCATTCAGGAAGGAGTGTTGGTGACGTCAACCACTGGTTTCCAAAGAGACATTATAAAGCCCAAAGATGGTTGTCACCATATTGGAAATGCTGACTCTCCCTGACTGTCACTATGACTTATTATGTCTCATTTTTGTCCTTAATACGTCAAAGCATATGAGTTCTAAAAAGAACCTCACTCCTGTCAAGTTTCAGGACAAAAAGAAGTAAGGTATAGAGATCAGACATGTTTTTGTACTACACTGTAACCATGTTTAATTGTGCTGTAAAGAAAGGGACTCTGCCGGCTCTTGCAGACAGACTCAAATGGACACTTGGGAAACTGCAGCCTTTTGCACTTCTTCTGCATTGGCGTGTTTTTCAGCATTGCAGGTCGTGCTTGGTTCTGACCTAATCTAGCCCAATTTGTAACAGTTCTCTACATTCACTTTAATGCATGGCTTCATTCTAATTCATTGCACCATGCAAGCTAGTTTTTATGTGAAGGCAAGTTATTACTAATTACTCATACCTACTGACAGCTTTGTCAAACTGTAGTGACGCCACCTCATCAAACCAAAAACTTAACTTAGAACGAGCAGAATTTCCTGGTCTGCGTTTTTGGATTACATTAAAAGTCAAAGCAGCGACATGGCGACTCTTACTTTCTCTTTGAGGATCTTCAGTTTTTAAGCATCTTCAAAAGAGATGAGCTAGTTGCATGTTCTGCAACATTTCAGCCTGATACCTTGATCAATGATGTGATCATTTCATGAATAGAGCAAGCGGTCGTTCTGCTGATCCATCATGCTGCTGTCCTGTGTGGTCGTTTGCTGATGACATAATTACCTTTGTGTGCAGTTTTCTACATGCATGGGCCTACTTCCACGAAAGGGAGAGGGGATTGTTTGTGGGCTGTCATGCAGAGTTCAAATATTGTTTCCACTCATTAGAACAAGCGATACTGAAGTCTGTCGTTTCCAGCGTGTTTGAAAAGCACTGAAAAGTTTAATGTATGTATCAGTCCTTTGAGATTCTGTTTGTGTTGCTCTCTGAATATTCAAATGAGAAGACAAGGGGAAGGAAAGCCAAGCCTTGGCTGAAGAATAAGCCAGTTTGTGAACCATTTCCTAATTGTTAATGAGGGGCTCCAGGGCAGCTTGCCAAGGCTGGAGGGCCAATGGCGAAGGCCTGTTTGAACAGAGGGGGCAGAGAGGGAGAAGGGGCTAGCTGTGGGGACACTGTCACTGAGGGGGACCCCTAAACCCCATCGGCCCCCTCCTACCTGGTTCACAAAGTGCTGGAGCAGGCAGCGGAGTGCGACTGTCACTTCCACCCGAGACTTTAATGAGGGTCTAGCTGCGTTTTTGGGACTCTGGTGAGCTTCTGTCGCTGACTGACAGTCATCCGAGGAGCTAAACCTCGGTCAGCTGAGTGTGAGAACAGAGAGGGGTCAGTGAGTTGTTAAAGATGTCAAACAACAACAATAACCAAGAGGAGAAGGAGGAAAAGGAGGAAGACACAGAGGAGACAGAAGAGGAAGTCATGGTTAAAATCCCACCACCTCCACCTCCTCCTGAGGTCCACGTGAAGAGTCCGGCTGAGGATGGGACGCAGGTGTCCAAACTCTTGCCTAACGGGAACCATTTCCAGCCGGTGACAGGCAGTATTTTTACTCTCTCCACAGTCTCACCGGCAGCCGAGAGGATCCGCTTCATCCTGGGAGAGGAAGATGACGGCCCAGCACCCCCACAGCTCTTCACTGAGTTGGATGAGCTCCTGTCGGTGGATGGACAGGAGATGGAGTGGAAGGAGACGGCCAGGTAAGGACCAACCTCAGAGCTCCTGATTGTGCACCTTTTAGTTCTTGAACTTTAGAAACCTTCGTTGAGTTATTGAATGAAATGTGAAACAGTTGATTTGTAGAAGTCATCTCCACCTCAGAAATCTTAATTTAAGGATAGAATAATCTGTCTTTTGATGCTTTAGTTAACTGGCAGCCATCAAAGTACTGAACAAAGCCTCCTCTAACATCGGGGAACTTGTTGTGTGCTTTGAATTTGGAGCAGCATAAAAGTTGAGCACACAGTACTCCACAGGTTTCTCCTGTGTGGCCCACTAGTGGGACGGGACAGGATAGAGATGGGATGATTGTTTATGCATCATTAGCGTGGATGAGTGGAGCTCTCTCAGGGGGAAACTGGATCCCTGGGTTGCTGTTTGAGGCTCCAAATGAGTTGATTTGTTATAATAACCTCCGACCAAATGCACCGCAGATAGATGTTACATTTTGGTTCCACTGTTGGTTGAATAAGTTGCAGGGGAACTTCTTTAAAGAACGCTGTTGTCAAAGTCTATCAGGTTAGTATAAAACTGCCTTAACTTGTGCTGAAGGGAAGCTCAGATGATACCGAGCATTGATCTTAAATCTTAAATCTCAAGGACTCAGCTTTACTGGAACACCATGACCAGAATTCACATGTCTTGTCAATCCTGCAGAAATCCAAGCAATGGAAGACATGTCAGTCAAATCAACCCAGGAGTAGATTGTGCTCTCTCACATAGCGGATTTGGGAATTATGTATTTGATCTTATCAGGTCAACCATCTGGGGAGAAAAGCACCTAGAATAAAAAAATACCAAAAGTTAATCTACCTGGAATTGCTTTTCAAGGTACAGCCCGGTACCTGGAACAGAATTTGGCGACGCAGTTACAATCTCCTTCCTGCAATGTGAACAATGAAACAAAACAATTTAAAAAAGACACAAAACAAGCACCAAGGCAGCTCCTTAACTAAGATCTGTTCATTTAAAATTTTACATATTATATACAGAAGATCAATGTTAACAATTAATATGATGTTTTATTGTATAAGGAAACACAAAAGTAGATAAGTGAATAAATGAGTTCATTAAAAAATAAATAAATGAATAGATAAAATAATAATAATGGTAATTTAAAATACATAATATTAAATAGAGAAGTGAAAAAATACAATAGAATAAATAGGTTAACATTTGAAAGAATACAAAAGGTAAAAATGATAGTAATGCTCCTTAACTACAATACCAGTCAAACGTTTGGACACACCCTCTTATTCAAGGGTTTGTATTTATTTTAATTATTGTAAACACTGTAGATGAATACTCAACTCAACTCAACTCAACTTTATTTATAAAGCACTTTAAAACGACCACAGCTGGAACAAAGTGACAAACAACGCAGGTATAAAAACAATTAAAACACAGGATAATAAAACAATAAAAACAATAAAAACAATAAACAAAAACAAGCCATAAAACACTAAAACAGGAGCAGAGTCTCATGCAGGGTTGAAAGCCAAGGAATAAAAATAATAAAATAAAATACTGAAGACATCAAACCTATGAAAGAACATATATGGAATTATTTAATTTTAAGAAAAGTGTTAAACAAAGCAGAATATGTTTTATATTTTAGATTCTGTAAAGTAGCCCCCTTTTTTCCTTCATGACAGCTTTGCACACTACCAGTATTCTCTCAGTCTACTTCATGAAGTGGTCTCCTGGAATGCTTTCTTTTTTTTTTCCACCACGATGTTTTTATTTAGTTTTCAGCAGCATGAATTACAGCTTTTTATACTCAAGACATACAACTGCTGTGTTTACACGTCACAAACAAGTAAAAAAAAAAAACCCCAAGACATAACAAAAAAACAAAAAACAAAAAACAAAAAACAACCCCCCCCCCCAAGAAAAAACAAACAAACAGACAAACAAAACAAAATAGTAATAATAATAATAATAATAATAATACAAGAACACTTCTCCTGTTACAATAGATGGTAATCTATACAAATTGGAGTATATAAATACATTAAATACAGACAAAAGCACCTAGTGAAAAAAAGAAAGATTCAACATGCTTTGAAACTGCATTGTCTACTTAGTTTAGTCATTCACTTGATCATCTATTAAATCTAAATTCTTAACATAGTTAATGAAAGGCTTCCATATGTTCTCAAAAATATACTGTTTACCCTTTAGTATGTAAGTTATCCTTTCTAGTGGAAGACTTGACAACATCTGTCTTATCCATTGAGCAGTACTTGGTCTTTGATTGTTTTTCCATAACATTGCAATACATTTTTTAGTATAAAGCAAGCTCAGGTCTATAAACATTCGATCGCTCTTGCTGTAATTATGTATCTCAGCATATAAGCCCAACAGAAAACACTTCGGGTCGAGTACAATTTGTTTTTGTTTGTTTTTCAATGGTTTTTCAATGGTTTCTAATGAACATGAGCCTTGTCAAGAGTTCATTTGTAGAATGACTTGCCTTCTTAATGTGTTTGAGACCATCAGTTGTGTTGTTCAGAGGTAGGGTTAGTACACAATGGATAGCCCTATTTGACTACTACCAGATTATTTCATAGTTTTGATGTCTTCAGTATTAATCTACAATGTTGGAAATAATCAAAATCAATGAAAACCATTGAATGAGAAGGTGTGAACAAACTTTTGACTGGTCATCCGATCACATCCTCACAAAGACTGATTTCCTGTGGTTAAGAGTTCTAACTAAAGTGCCACAAGTAAGAAACATGTCAAAGAGGATGAGCATGGTGACAAAGGTTAAAAGCAACTGATGGCGTTTTAAATACACATCAATGCTCCCAAAGGGGAGAAATAAAGCAACCTTCCAACTTTGGATTCATTATTCTGCAAATAGCTGCAGAGATTTAAACCCGGTCCAATTTCTCACCAAGTGCACTCAGGGACTCCCAAATGAATAAAAGATCAGAGAAGTGCTGGGTAGTACTGGCTGTGGGCCAAGTGAACTGCTGGCAGCCAAACTGGCCAAATAAAACCCTGCTATAGAATCAACTGGGTACCAGTTCAGTTTCTCATCACCATGACTCTGAGGGCGGGAGGAGGGGAGGAGGGGGGGGGGCTGATTAAAAGAAGACATGATGAAAAAAGAAATGATGACAGAGGTCCAGTAGGCATTTTGTTTATCCACCTTCAAGGAGAACTAGTACCCCTTACAAAAACCTTTTAGATATCTATTGTAAGAACATCAATCATGCCTTATTTCTCAGATATACACAAAAATATGATCATTTAAAAATGTGAATTTTAATGAAGTTTTTCAGTTTTCCGCTCATCCAGCAATGCAAATGCAATCATGTCATAGTGTTCACATTTGACATAAGTGGAGGAGCTGAAAACATTGGACTACACTAGTTAGCTTTCACAGTTTAACATCATGAAATTCAATTTAAAGAGGCATGGATAGTTTATTGCTAATATACTGGACTCTTCTACTACAGAGCCATGCTGTTGTAATACATGCAGAATGTGGTTTAGCATCTTCTTGCTGAAATATACTACCAGTCAAAAGTTTGTTCACACCTTCTCATTAAATTGTTTTTATTGATTTTAATTATTTCCAACATTGTAGATTAATACTGAAGACATCAAAACTATGAAATAATCTGGTTTTGACATAATCTGGATTACAACAGTAGTCAAATAGGGCTATCCATTGTGTGCTAACCCTACCTCTGAACAACACAACTGATGGTCTCAAACACATTAAGAAGGCAAGTCATTCTACAAATGAACTCTTGACAAGGCTCATGTTAATTAGAAACCATTCCAGGAGACCACTTCATGAAGCAGACTGAGAGAATACCAAGAGTGTGCAAAGCTGTCATGAAGGAAAAAAGGGGGCTACTTTACAGAATCTAAAATATAAAACATATTCTGCTTTGTTTAACACTTTTTTTTTAATTAAATAATTCCATATATGTTCTTTCATAGATTTGACGTCTTCAGTATTTTATTTTATTATTTTTATTCCTTGGCTTCCAACCCTGCATGAGACTCTGCTCCTGTTTTAGTGTTTTATGGCTTGTTTTTATTGATTGTTTTTATTGTTTTTATTGTTTTATTATCCTGTGTTTTTATTGTTTTTATGCCTGCGTTGTTTGTCACTTTGTTCCGGCTGTGGTCGTTTTAAAGTGCTTTATAAATAAAGTTGAGTTGAGTTGAGTTGAGTATTAATCTACAGTGTTTAGAATAATTAAAATAAATATAAACCCTTGAATGAGAAGGTGTGTCCAAACGTTTGACTGGTATTGTAGTTAAGGAGCATTACTATCATTTTTACCTTTTGTATTCTTTCAAATATTAACCTATTTATTCTATTGTATTTTTTTCACTTCTCTATTTAATATTATGTATTTTGAATTATGTCTTTGGTATTAATCTACAGTGTTTACAATAATTAAAATAAATACAAACCCTTGAATGAGAAGGTGTGTCCAAACTTTTGACAGGTAGTGTATGTAAGGTCTTCCTGATGGCTGGATGGCAGCATATGTTGCTCCTCAACCTGTATCTATTGTTCAGCATTCATGGAGCCTTCACAGATGTGTAACTACTCATGCTATAAACACTAATGCATCCTCGTACCATCACTTTTGAGAATTCATCACCCAGTGAAACCATCAAATGTTTTCAGTTGTGATGTTTTATTGTATTGTCTGTGCCATGGCTGGTCTCAAATGTTAACTAGTGGATGTGTGATCCAGTTGCAAAACTCTTATGATAAATAAGTTTATGTAATCAGAATCTTAGTAAGGTCTCTCAGCATTAAAAAGCACCCCATTGCTCTGGCTACAAGTGTTCATAATGCAGCCATTTTTGCAGTGACTTCCAGTACATTTTCATATTGATTTAAGCATTTAAATCTAACTTTTATAAATATACATGATCATGCCCCTCATTATATGATGACCTTGTTACTCCATATGAGCTTCCTGCCTCAGATCAGCTGATTTTGGGACTTCCTGCTTGTACCCAGAGCCAGTGAATGACCTATCTGCTGAAATCCAGCATGCTAAATCTTTATTTTTAAATCTCTTTTTAAAACATGATTTTAAATCTACACAAATGCTGTTATGTCTGTGTACATTTTCACCTCCTTTTCTTTCCATCTCAATGCATTGTTGATAAGCATGTTATGGTTAAAGTTTTTACACTGTGCTCATTGAAGTCATGCAGTTATGTTTTATCTAAAGGACGAAGAGTAGCCTGATCAGAGCTGTTATCAAATCATAATTCAAATTATGACCTACAGAAATATAGATTTTTGAAATTCAGTGAAAATCTTTGCATGATTCATCATCTTGATTCTATGTCCTGTGTTTCCGTCCCTCCAGGTGGATCAAGTTTGAAGAGAAGGTAGAGAAAGGAGGTGAACGCTGGAGTAAACCCCACGTGGCCACGCTGTCCTTACACAGTCTGTTTGAACTGCGCACATGCATAGAGAAAGGCACCATCATGCTGGACCTGGAAGCTTCCACTCTGCCTCAGGTGGTCGGTAAGTTGACTAGAGATCACTCACCAACTTGCTTCAGAAACAAGATCAATTACATTATAGATGCAGCTTATTTGCATCACCTGAAGTGAATTGAAGTGAATTCACAATGAGAAGTGAAAAGTCAAAGCTGGAGCTCGGTCCACTTCTAGTCTTACACTAAGATTTTCTTATTAAACAAAACTTGCATGAAGATAAATGGATAAGGGTTCATATTATCAATTTGAAAGTTCATAAAAGTACAGAAAGATTAAAAGAAAAACCTTTGTGTGGTATGCATTGATGTATCAGGAGTTCTGCTTTATGACTGCATTTATCATTGTTTCCATGTGCACAGTGATGTTGGGTGACAGTTGTAAAGTTTTGCACACTGAAAATAACTTTTATATCGGTATTTCCGCTTGGCAGCAGTGTGAATTCACATATTAGCTAGATATTTAGGATCGCAGAGAAACATCTAACATTTATATTTAACATTTACCATTAAAATTTAACATTTCACATATAGATTTAATATTTAACATTTACCATTAAAATTTAACATTTACCATTAAAATTTAACATTTCACATATAGATTTAACATTTAACATAGAGATTTAAAACCTAATATTTAGATTTAACATTTAACATATAGCTTTAACATTTAATATATAGATTTAACATTTAACATTAGGATTTAACATTTAGCTTTAACATTTAACATTAACATTTAACATATAGATTAAACATCTAGTATTTAGATTTAACATTTAACATATAGCTTTAACATTTAATATATAGATTTAACACCTAGCATTTAGATTTAACATTTAGATTTAACATTTAACATATAGATTAAACATCTAGTATTTAGATTTAACATTTAACATATAGCTTTAACATTTAATATATAGATTTAACACCTAACATTTAGATTTAACATTTAGATTTAACATTTAACATTAAGATTAAACATCTAGTACTAAGATTTAACATTTAACATATAGCTTTAACATTTAATATATAGATTTAACATCTAGCATTTAGATTTAACATTTAGATTTAACATTTACATATAGATTTAACATCAAACATTAAGATTTAACATTTAGATTTAACATTTAACATTTAGATTTAAAATTCAGCTTTAACATTTACATATAGATTTAACATCAAACTACATATAGATTTAACATTTAGCTTTAACATTTACATATAGATTTTACATCAAACTACATATAGATGTAACATCAAACATTTAGATTTAACATTTAGATTTAACATATAGCTTTAACATTTAACATATAGATTAAACATCTTATGTTTAGATTTAACATTTAACATTAAGATTTAACTGTTAGCTTTAACATTTACATATAGATTTAACATCTGACATTTAGATTTAACATATAGCTTTAACATTTAACATATAGATTAAACATCTAGTATTTAGATTTAACATTTAACATATAGCTTTAACATTTAATATATAGATTTAATATCTAGCATTTAGATTTAACATTTAGATTTAACATTTAACATTAAGATTTAACATTTAACATTAAAATTTAACATTTAGCTTTAACATTTACATATAGATTTAACATTTCACCTTTAACTTTACTGTATATGCATGTGTTAAACTAAGACACTACAGTTTAGTCGATCCAAACATGACATATGTCATCCACACCTCAGGAATCAGTCTCTTCCTAACGTTTTCCTTTGTGTGTGATCACACCCTGGTTTCCTGTCTCTTGGTAAACACTGCAGCTGGTCGTCTTTTCCATGTTTTGCTGTTTGATGCGATGACACTGATAAAGGTCAGCATCTTCCTGCCTGTGCACAAACCCTATGTCAGTTTGATTTCGCGTGCTCCGTGATGCAGGGTGTTTAAGAGCTGCTCTGTAGTGTTGCGTGCAGGTTAATGGACTGATGCACATCGCACACAGGGGTTAAAGGGTTTCATCCGTCGTCCTCTTCGGTCGCAGAGCTCTGTAAAGTTCAGCCTGTGTTTTTTAAAAGTGAGGGACACAAAAAGTAGTTGGTAAATGCTTCTAGAAAAACGTCCTAATTTGAGAACAGTGAGACCCCGTTTGTGTTTGCATGAGAGAGGAGGAGGAAGACTCGCTGTTCAGAGTGATTAATGTGAAGTAATTGACTGTGCTGCATGGAGTGCACAGGCCGAACAGTGCTGGGCCTCTTGCTTTGAGGCCGGCCAACTTGACGGATGGGCCATTAACGGCGGTAACCCCCCACAAGAGGACAAACTCCCTGAGGCTGCTATCTGTCAGCATTCAGGCTTCTGACCTTCTTTTTAATAATAGAGCCCCTTTTGATTGAGCTGTTTCATGATGCCACTTCCATAGAGGAGCTTTACAGTCTGCGAGGCACTAATTGAATCCTTACAAGTATCAAGAGGTATTTCATGATCGCTTGAGTCTTTGCCTTGAGAGACGTTGTTGCTGGATATGGCTTATTTGAAAAAAACGCTGCAAGAGGATGACAAAGATTTAAAGTTTAAACTAATTTATATTCATTTTTTGAATAACATGTTAAGTTATAATTTGGGGCTTTTTGCCTTTATTGACAGGACAGCTGAAAAGAGACAGGAAATGTGGAGAGTAGAGAGTGGGGGATGACATGCAGTGAATGGTTGTGCAGCCAGGAGTTGAGCTGGCGACCTCTGCGATGAGGACTATAGCCTCTATACGTGGGGCACTTAGACCACTAGACCACCTGTGCCCCAGTTTATCAAATCTTGAATGATACTTTAAGACTGGACTTCATTTAATGAATAAAGGGGGCGTATTTTTGAAAATATGGACCTCTGGGAGAGCTCTTTTATCAACTTGTGTTATTATTTATTATTTTTATTAATTAAGTTGTAATTTTCTTTAACTTATTTATTTTTTTATTTTATATATTTATATCTCATACTTCTCATTTTATTTCCTCTGACTGAGCAAGTATCTTTTTTTTTTTAATTATTTTTGTTTTAGGGGGACTTTGTCTGTAGAATGTTAATTATTATGTATTTATGAAAAAGTGTATTAAAGGTGACATATCACGCTTTTTTCATCAACATATATTGGTCTAAGAGGTCCCCAAAACATGTCTTTAAAGTTTGTGCTCAAAAAAACACTTTGAAATCAGATTTTGGTCTGCCTGAAAAACCCTCTTCTTCAGCCCTCCTCAGAACGGTCTGTTTTCTCTCTGACCACGCCCCCTCAGGAAGTGGGTGTGGCCTCGGCTGTCCAGCACGTTGATCTAATATTTACATGTTGGCTGAATATACACGGCTGCTCAGAGATCACGTTACTTCAACCCTCTGAATCTGATCCAGAATCTGATCCTGACGGAGAGGCGCCTGTAGCAGGACCTTTCTGAACCATTGGTCACAGATGTAGTGTTTCTTGTTGTTTTATTCGTCAGTATGTCGACGTGTGTCTTGGTACACAGCTACGAACATGTAGCTATGTGGCTATGCTAATTAGCGCTAGCACTTTTCCATGATAAATAAAAATCATCCACTAGATCTTCAAATCTGCAGACGTGGGGAGTAAAACCGACCTCTGCCAGAAAGGCAGCGGGACCTTTCTGAAGGATTGGTCACAGATTTAGTGTTTCTTGTTGTTTTATTTGTCAGTATGTCGACGTGTGTCCTGGTACACAGCTACAGCTACGACATGTAGCTATGCTAACTAGCTCTAGCACTTATCCATGATAAATAAAAATCATCCATTAGATCTTCAAATCTGCAGACGTGGGGAGTAAAACCGACCTTTGTGTTTATTAAGACAGCCTACAACTAGCATGCCTCCCTCCTAAGCTCCTTGTTAGCACACATGTGTGCAGGTAATGAAAAACGGAGGGGGATTCAGTATTATTTTATACAGTCTATGGGCTGAACAAGCTCTGAGCTCTGACTCTGTGACAGACCGGATATTGTTGTTACGTAACAAAAACACTGAAGTCTGAAACGGCTCGTTTCACAAACATTTACAGAAAGGTGGAGAAATCAGAACAGGGGCAGAATGGATTCTTTTTATTCTGGGGAGGTTTGTAGACAGGGACACACATTTCAGGTAGAGAACCATTGAAAAGTCAATTTTGCATGATATGTCACCTTTAAGCCAAGTCAAATTTTATGCATATAGCACATTTTAACAGTTGTTGACCAAAGTGCTATACAAGCTTAAAACACAATCAATAAAAACAAATAATTAAAAATAATAATAATAATAATTTAAAAGAGTAGCTATTAAAAAACACAATAAATAGTACAATAAAAAAAATTAAAGCCGCAAGCGGCGATGTGCGGGCCCTCGTTCAAGCACCGCCTGATGTGCGCGAGTCCCAGATGTGCACCACCGCCTGATTTAAGCCACAGCCTGATGTGCTGCAGGTGTTGCTGTGCTGCCGAGGCTGAAACTGTGAGCTTACCTGTGCAGTTATCAGCATTGTGTACATTGCAGTACTGCCTGTCACCAGTAGGTGCTGCTGTGTGTTTAATTATGTTCTGAAGGATTGTTCATCACAGATCATTATAGAAAGAGTTGGGATCACAAGCATGTTAAAAACATGTTCTGAGAGTAAATACTCATTGTGTCCAATAGGTGGCGCTATTCATATGACAAACATATGTATATAGATGAGTTCAGGCTGGGTCCATGATGAAACATGTCAAATTTGGAAGAGATCGGAGATTGTATGTAAATGTCAGTACCATGTATTTTCTGTGGGTGGCGCTATGGCTGTAGTAGATAAATGAGTCCATAGGTGTGTTGAGGGATGGACCCTGATCATGTGTATGTAACTTCAAACAGATTGAACACTGTATGAAGGAGCTATAAGTACTTCCTGTTTCATGGCGAGACATCAGAGTTTGAGGCGTGGCCACGCCCACATCCATTGACTTAGGAAGAGTCCTTTGACAAATGTTCATCTCCAGTGTGACAACTACATTGGGTGCGAAGCAGGAGTTGATTGGACATAAACTGTAGGACATGGTATTTTCTGCTGCCAGTAGGGGGCGCTATATGATATTGGTGAATATTTGCCTATAGAGGTGTTCAGGCTGGGGCACTTATCATGCATGACCGGTCTGGGCCTGATCCATTATTGCATATGAGAGATATAACTTTTTAGAGTTTTTCAAAATGTCCTCCAGATGTAGCGAGGTGCCACGCCCACACCGATTGACTTAGAGAAATTCTGTCTGATGACTTTTGATCGTCAATGTGTCTGCTTCAAAATGTGCGTGGTTGGGAGTTGATCGGAGCAAAATTGTAGGAGTTATTCACATAAATACATACTTTAGCGGTTGAAAAAATGTCCTCCCAGTTTAGCGAAGTGCCACGCCCACAAAAATTGACGTAGAGAAATTCTGTCTGATATCGTTTGATCGTTAATCTGTCCACTCCAAAATGTGCGTGGTTGGGAGTTGGTGGGACCAAAATTGTAGGAGGAGTTTACACAAATACATACCCAAAATTATGGGGTCAAAAACAGAAAAATCAAAATGGCCGACTTCCTGTTGGGATTTCACCACGACGTTAAGAGGCTTTTTTGTAGATCTTGGCATGACACCTTACCAAAAAAAATTTCATGCATGTATGTTGAACCGTCGTGAGGGGCTGGCCCCCCAAAATTTTCAAATTCAAGGGGGCGCCGTTTAGCCATTTTGGGGAATTTTTTTTCGGGACCACAAAAATGTCGAAATTTTCACCAGGCCTGGTGCATGTGCAACGGTTGGGGACTTTTGCACCGCGTTAAGGCAAGCACATTTGGGTTTGAAAAGTCAGACGAAACAATCCTTAGGGTTACAAGAGGGCCTTCGCCGACATTGTCGGTGCTCGGGCCCTAATAAAAGCAAGCTAAAATGTTGGATTACTCGATGTTATACTATTAAGATTTGGACAATTTTCTATTTAAGAGTATTAAAATAGTAATTTTTAAAACTTGGAGAAAATAAAAGGTTTTTTTTAGATAATTAAATTGATAAAGTTCTTTATAATGTAGAAAAATAGAATGTATTTATTGTAGTATGTTGACAGAGATACTTCACTGGCTTATCTTTTCAAATTCTCTGTAAATGAAATCTATTTTTATCTCAAACAGAAAAAGAAATTGATATAGTGAGACATTTTTTAATTCAGTTTTTTTCTCCTTCTCTTCTCCAGAGCTGATCACCGACAACCAGATTGAGATCGGCCAGCTGAAACCGGAGCTGAAGGACAAAGTGATGTACACCTTACTACGGAAACATCGTCACCAGACCAAGAAGTCCAACCTGCGCTCTCTGGCCGACATCGGCAAGACGGTCTCCAGTGCAAGTAGGCTGTTTTCCAACCAGGAGAACGGTAATACTGATGCCAGCTTGCTGCAGTCTTTTTATTTATTTCAAGTAGAACATAATCAGTGATTTAGCTCTATTATAGATTCAGCTGTACAAACTAGCAACAAAGGTTTCATTCAAATAGAAGCTTATTTATATTGTTCACCCCCAGTAAAGACCTGAGGGCCTTAGAGTGCGATAAAGGATCCACTGCTGCCCTCCTCTGCATGAATCCATTAATGTGGCTCTCTAAAGTCCTAAACAATGACCTCTTAAAGAGAGAATCTTCTGGATCTACCTCACCTCTCCTACTAATGTCTGGAGTTTTTGATACCTAATCCTTCATGTCAGTATCACTATACTTTTACTACTTGCTCACTAAACCTACAGTTCTGTCATCACAGGACGTGTGCTGTTGTATCTCTAACAGCACTTAAGATGCACTTACATTCGCACTAACTCCACTCATGGATACATCAGAGACTTTGACCTGAAGTATAGTCTGTCAGTATTTTGGTACAGAGAGATTAAGATTAAAGCAGTTAATATCCCGTGTAACTAAGCTGTTAATGTTGTTGAAATTTCAGGAAATTAAATGTTTATTTGCAGTTAAATGTAACACCTCTTATCAGAAGAGCTGGGTCATCACTTTGATTTGAAGAGGAGGGAAGTAAAATGAAAAAAGGGTGCATGGAAAGTTAAATAAGAATCATAGATAACACATCAGTCCTTTCTATTCTTCATTTGAATTCAAGTCAATCAAGAAGCGTATTGCATTCACATGAGAAAAAAAGGATGATGCACAGCTGATCCTGGAGGAATGCTGCAACATCCAGCAGATCAGAACGGGCCTTACATCTAAACAACTGCAAAGTCCCCTTGACAGTACCATCTATGTTCCTTAAAGACACGAGTATCTCTCAATGTCTTTGACCCAAAGTAAATAAAACTGGATTAAACTGAACAACCGGGGCATGTTCAGGCTGCTAGCTTGTGTGACCTTTAGGTTCTGTCGGCATTTAAGTGTAGTATGTCGTTAATTCCGAAAATTTAGAGACATTTTTTTTTCCAAGACAATATTTTCTTGTAATTCTCAGATAATTAACTTGTTAATTCAGAAAAGAATGGGCAGACTTTTACAAATTTCAAATAACTTATCTTGTAATTTTGAAATAAAAAATTACTTGGGATTAATAGCATTTATATATACATATAAATATATATATATGTATACATATATATATATATATATATATACAGAAGCGTATAGCACTCACATGAGAAATACAATTCTGCTCTTTTTTCAGATAAACTAATTAAATATCTCAGAATTACAAGAAAGGTTATTTCTAATTGAAAAAATGCTGCTCTTTTTTTCTAAATTAAGGCCTAAATTATATTTGAATTACAAGAAAAGATATTTTGAATAAAGAAAATTCTGCTCTTTTTTTCTGAATTAAGGAGTTAATTATCTTAGATATGCAAGAAAATGATGTCTGGAGAAAACAAATCAGATCTTTATTTCTGTATTAACATGTTTATAATCTCAGAATTACAAAAAAAAAAATTTTTTATATGAAAAAAATCTACTTTTTTTCTGAATTAACGAGTTGATTATATCGGAATAACAAGAAAAGTTATTTAAAATGTTAAAAAAAAATCTGCTCTTTTTTTTCTGAATTTGAGAATTGTTTTTTGTGATATTACAAGAAAAGTAACTTTAAATTTTAAAAAAGAATCTGGGCTTTTTCTGTGAATTAATAAGTGAATTATCTCAAAATTACGAGAAAAGTTATTATCAGATGAAAAAAAATCTGCCTTTATTTCTTTTTAATTAACAAGATTATTATCTAGGAAATACAAGGAAAGTTAATTTAAATATATACATTTACACATACATATATATATATATTTAAATTAACTTTTTCTTGTAATTCCTACATAATAATCTTGTTAATTAAAAAGAAATAAAGGCAGATTTTTTTTCATCTGATAATAACTTTTCTGGTAATTTTGAGATAATTTACTTATTAATTCAGAGGAAAAGCCCAGATTTTTTTTTAATTTAAAACTACTTTTCTTGTAATATCACAAAACATAATTCTCAAATTCAGAAAAAGAGAGCAGATTTTTTTTTTGTTTTAATTTTAAATAACTTTTCTTGTTATTCCGATATAATCAACTCGTTAATTCAGAAATAAAGTAGATTTTTTCATTTGAACAACTTTTTTTTTTTGTAATTCTGAGATTATAAACATGTTAATACAGAAATAAAGAGCTGATTTGTTTTCTCCAGACAACATTTTCTTGTATATCTAAGATAATTAACTCCTTAATTCAGAAAAAAGAGCAGAATTTTCTTTATTCAAAATATATTTTTTTGTAATTCAAATATAATTTAGGCCTTAATTTAGAAAAAAAAGAGCAGCATTTTTTCAATTAGAAATAACCTTTCTTGTAATTCTGAGATATTTAATTAGTTTATCTGAAAAAAGAGCAGAATTGTATTTCTCATGTGAGTGCCATCTGTTCTGTAGCAAGTTGATAAAAGTCCTAACATCAAAACAATAACAAACAGGTATTTCAGTGTTTGTCATTTTAACAAACATGAACAAAGTGATGGCCCGGCACACTCTGCTCTCTATAACTGATGTCAACAACAACATGTATGAGTGATTTTCATTGTAACACATTGAAGTAATCTCTTCAGTACCATGAGTCTTTGGAAAGTGAAGATAATCACAACCTGATATTAGTGTCATGAGTTTATGACTCTTTCAAAATAAAAGCGCCCTCTGTTTATGACCTGCTTTGTTCTTCAAATAGAAACTTGTCCTAATAAAAGCCAAAGCCTCTTATCTGAATCACAGTCCTGAGATAAAAGGCTCTGTTAATAACCGTTATATGGCGACTTCTTAAGGATAAAGTACACCTCCTGGTTTATTAATGTTCCTGTCCAAGGACTCATGGTCTCCTGATTCAATGACACCACGCCTCTAACCTTTCAGCTCACCTGATCCATTATAATGTCACATCTTTGTTTCCCAACTCTTGTTTTCGACTCAACTATAAACTCTCCTGTCACCTCTCTCTCTTCCCTTTCTCTTTCTCTGCTGCTCTGGATTGGGTTTGACAACCTCCTGCTGCTACTAAAAAGCTCGCAGCCCTCTTGGCAACTCAGTGACCTGCCTGTCGGGTCGCATGTCCATGGAGGACTTGTCTACCCAAAGGAGTACCAGCATGGACTGGCTTAGTAAGTTCTCTGGAGCTGGTCTGTGTGCAAACTGCAGACAAAAAAAACCCCAACTTCAAGTATTTATACAACTGAAGCATCTCTAAAAGCTCCAAGAAGCTCATGTTTTTAGCCTTATTTATCTTCCTACATATACTCTAAAGTTACATTTCTATCCAATGCTTCAGTATCTAACTTTTTGCACATATCCAGTCAATAATTGGCAATACATTTGGCTTGGACAAACTCCAAATGTGGGAGCTGGAGAGCTGCAGTTTGCACCTAGGCATGAAAACATAGAGCACAATATAACCCCCGTGTGAGTGAATGTATCCTGTAGAGTAGAGCCTTCATTTGTGTGTGCTTCCTAGTAGTTTCATTCATTAGTTTCCCGGTCTTGTAGCCTAAGATTGTCTCTTTATTCTAGCTTTATTTGGCACAGATTTAAAATTGAATTCCCCTTATGTCATTTCTACTGGCTGCATCATACTGGCAAGCATGTTATTACCCAGAATCCTAAGGGGGGGGTTGGGGAAGATGTATGAACCTGAACTACAGTGGCATCAGATTTTGTTCTCATTGAGATCTCATATCTCTGACAGCTGCAGCACTAAAGTAAGGTCGCGTTATGGCTGTCAGCGCTCTGCCGCCGGAGTTGACGAGCTGGAATTAAAAGTCAGCAGAATGTCAGTCAGGATGTGTTGTCCACCTGCTTCACATGAGGAAGGCACTTAGGGGGAAGACTCTGATGGACACTTAGATGATCAGGAACACACGACAGCGAAGCTTTAGATTTTTTTTTCAGACACTTAAAACGATGAGTCCTTAAAAGCCGGACTGGAACATTTCTGATTTGTGGATTCAAGCTGAAAGCATCATTATGAAGATATTTGGCTCTGCATAAACCCTTTGTGGTAAATCATTAAGAATACACACTTAAAATAGTGCTAAAAGTCACAAGTTCCTGCTGCACATGTCACGTTATGATAATATTGAAGATATTTTAAGTTAGAAATAGCTACATGTCTTTGGATTCAAGCTTTTTGTCTTTTAGTTTGCTTCAGAAATGATTGTAGACCTCTCTGGTGTTTTTGACCTTCCTGCTTTTGTTTCACGGCTTGTTGATTCTTACGGGTGCTGCATGCGGAGCAAACTGTGCCATTGTCTTTCCTCGGGTCTCTGCCTTCCCCGTCTTCCATTCAGTCCTGAGTTCTTGGTGTGAAATCAATCTGTGCTAACTGCTCAGGGTTTATTTGTTTGAGCAGACAGTCCAACCACAACTCACAAGAACCTGACCTCCAGCAGCCTGAACGACATTTCTGACAAACCGGAAAAAGATCAGGTGAGTCCATATTTTGTCAATGCATCTTATCATATCCTACCCTACCGTACCGTATCGTATTAAATCGTATGGTATCTTATCGTATTGTATGGTATCGTATCCAATCATATCACACCTTGTATCATGACTATTTCATAGATGTTTTAAAATTGAAAATCAAATTTAGTCATGTGGAGTGTACCATATCGTACCGTACCGTATCGTATCATATCGTATCGTACCGTATCGTATCGTACCATATCGTATCGCACCATATCGTATCGTATCGTATTGCATCGTACAGTATCGTACCATATCGTATCGTATTGCATCGTACAGTATCGTACCATATCGTATCATATCGTACTGTACCGTATCGTATCGTACCGTATCGTATCGTACCGTATCATATCGTACCGTATCGTATCATACCATATCGTACCATATCGTATCGTATCGTACCATATCGTATCGTATCGTACCGTATCGTATCGTACCGTATCATATCGTACCGTATCGTATCGTACCATATCGTATCGTACCATATCGTATCGTACATATCGTATCGTATCGTACCGTATCGCATCGTACCATATCGTACCGTACCATATCGTATCGTACCATATCGTATCGTACCATATCGTATCGTACCGTATCGTACATATCGTATCGTATCGTATCGTATCGTACCGTATCGTATCGTACCGTATCATATCGTACCGTATCGTATCGTACCATATCGTATCGTACCATATCGTATCGTACATATCGTATCGTATCGTACCGTATCGCATCGTACCATATCGTACCGTACCATATCGTATCGTACCATATCGTATCGTACCATATCGTATCGTATCGTACCATATCGTATCGTATCGTATCGTATCGTATCGTATCGTACAGTATCGTATCGTACCATACTGTATCGTACCGTACAGGATCGTATGGTATGGTAACTTATCGTATCTTATCGTACCGTTTCGTACCGTACCGTATCGTACTGTACCGTATCTTACCGTATCGTATCTTACCGTATTGTATCTTACTGTATCGTACCGTATCGTATCGTACCGTACAGTACCATATGGTATGGTAACTTATCGTACCGTATCTTATCGTACCGTTTGGTACCGTACCGTATCCTCTTATCGTATCGTACTGTACCGTATCGTACTGTACCGTACCGTATCTTACTGTATCGTTTCGTACCGTATCGTATGGTATGGTAACTTATCGTACCGTTTCGTACCGTATTGTATCGTATCGTATCGTATCGTACCGTACCGTATCGTATGGTAACTTATCGTACCGTTTCGTACCGTATTGTATCGTATCGTATCGTACCATATGGTAACTTATCGTACCGTTTCGTACCGTATTGTATCGTATCGTATCCTCTTATCGTATCGTACCGTACTGTATCGTACTGTACCGTACCGTATCTTACCGTATCATATCGTACCGTATTGTACCATACTGTATCGTACCGTACCATATCATATTGTATCGTATTGTATGGTATCATATTTTATCGTATCATATTTTATCGTATCATATTTTATCGTATCACATTTTATCGTATCATATTTTATCGTATCATATTTTATGGTATCTCGTATCTTAAATGCCCCAAAATGTTCAGCTGTGATTGTGAATAGATTTAAGTCACCATTACATTTCTAAATTCTCATCTCATTTTAGGCTCTGAGTAAATTTAGAAACAAGAAAAGAATCTGTTTAACTTTATTGGCTCTATGGAATAGTTGGATTACCGCTGTTTACAGGAGCCATTTATTAATTTAGCTTCATCCCACTCTGGGCCTGTGGAGGAGGAGAATTAGGTCGGACCCAGTAAGACTTCCTGTGGGACAAATAGAGTAAAGAGGCAACTGGACAGGAAGTGACTCTCCTAAACTAAAACTCTTTCACACCCACTCAGCCTATAAATACTGTCTATATCTCCCCTCAGTGGCCACATGTCTGTAGTCGCACACACTGACATTGCAGTTTGCATCACATGTAGTTTCACTTTCCCAGATTCTGATACTTTAATGGTTTTGAAAAAGCAGTTTTCAGTGAACTAAGTTTACCCGAACAGTCCCAATGGACCCAACATCAAGACAGGATGAGATCCAGTTCCACCTTCCTGACAGGACTCAGTCTGATCTCATCTTAATCCACCATGAGGAGAGCACTTTGCAGTATTTAGCAAGTTACAGTGGCAAGGACAAACTTCCTTTAACAGGTAGAAACCTCCAGCAGGACCAGACTCATGTTAGACACACATCTGCTGAGACTGGGTTGAGGTTGGAAAGGGGGATAGAGGAGATTAATAACATACTAGGATGGTTGAAAACTCTCTAATCTACTTTAACATAAGTCATCAACACTGTCTGATGGTCTACATGAGAGAAATGAGGACTGAATGTTTAAGTAAGGAGGCAGGAGTCCGGTGTATGAGGATTAGTCATGAGCGGACACCGGACAGGGTTTGCAGTTTTAACCTCGCCGCCTAATCATTTACAGACAAACTAAATGCCAACACGGCTCAACAGTCTGTGATCGGATCTGTATGGATCTTGCCAGCTAAAGGTCAGGAGTTTATCGGATTTCAGTCCTCAAAGATCGAATGCAGACATTTTGACAGTGCATGAACAGGGTGTGTTGACATCAATGGCGAGGTAGCCTCAGACAGACCGTCTCCTTTCATTGTTATTAAGTTATCCTTTGTCCTTTCTAATTTGGTTGGTCCTGAAATGGATGATAAAAAACCCCAGCCTGTGAATCTTGATCATCTGTAATGATTTTGAATGAAAATCAGAATCACAAAACGTCCTCCACTGTGTTTATTTTACACTATTATTGAATTTAAACAGACAGTCTTACAGGCCTGACTCTGACCTGGAGACATGACACTGTTGTTTAGGATCTAATCCATTTAAATCCAGATTTTTGAAGCCAAATTTAACATCATCCAATCAGTGCACTCTTCACTTGTTGCTCAGTTTGATATCTTTGTTCTCCAGTGATGATGTTGTTTTTGCAGCAGGTGTAGCAAATTCAGTAACTCATATGCCTCTATAAAAAATATCCTCACAATGCAGAAGAAAACAGACAGTTACACAGAAAGAGGATGTTACAGTATCTTTAGTTTTAATGGTGTTTTATTGGACAAGCTTGAAGTAAGAGGAAATGAGAGAGTCAAAGAAAAGCACTTAATCCATCGACGTGTCCATGTGGTTTCAGAAGAAGAGATCGTTTTCCACTGACGAGTGCATGAGATTGCATGATTGCACTGTAGGGACTTTATTGTGCTCTTCTTGGTTTTATATCTTGCTTTTGTGATGTTATTGTTGTTATAACTGTTTTTAAAATTTGCCTTGGATTTTTTAATGTAATTTGTTTTTTTAATCATACACATTTGCATGAGTGGACCTGAGGGAGAGTAGTTGCTAATGGGGAACCAAATAAATAAAATAGAACAAAATAAAATAAATAAAATGAATGAATTAATAAATGAATTGATTGATTAATTAATTTAATGAAATAAATATATAAATGACATAAAGAAATAAATTAAATAAAGAAATAAAATGAATAAATATATAAATTGATTAATTAATTTATTGAAATAGATAAATATATAAATGAGATAAAATAAAATAATATAAAATGAATGAATGGATTAATTGATTAATTAATTTAATGAACTAAATAAATAAATAAATAAATATATAAATGAAAGAAAATGAAATAAGATAAAATAAAATAAAATAATATGAATGAATAGATAAATTGATTAATTAATTTAATGAAATGAATCAATAAAAATATAAATAAAATAAATACATAAAGGAAATAAGATCAAATAAATACATAAATATATAAATGAAAAAAAAATGAATTATGATAAAATAAAATAATATGAATGAATAGATAAATTGATTAATTAATTTAATGAAATGAATAAATAAAAATATAAATAAAATAAATAGATAAAGGAAATAAGATCAAATAAATACATACATAAAATACATAAAAAAATCGGTACATGAAATAAATAAATAAATGTATGAAATAATTAAAAATAATTAAATAAATAAAAATATTAAAAGTAAAATAAGTAGGTTAAATAAACAGAATCTAAAAACCTTGAGAGCGAAGCCCTAGTTTACAGTGACGTCGAGCATATAAAAAAACATTAGAATGCAAGAGAAACAAAGAAAGATGATCAGTTTAAAACAGACCAACAATCATTAAATCATTAAAAATGTCATTAAAGCAACCTGTTCATTAAGTTTTATTATTTCAAAAAGGCTAGCTCCAAATTGTGCTTTCAGGTTAAAGGCAAAACCTAAAAAAAATACCAGCATGCTCCTTTAACCCGGACTTACACAGGTTTTTTAGTTGCCTTAGATCCTGCTGCTACACCTTTACCCTTCAGACTTTATATTCATACTGTCTCTGCAGCTTCACCACCGTCTGGTGGAGCTCAGCAGGCTCCTGGATTCCATCTTCATGCATCTCCACATCGACACGACAGCAAGAAATACAGCCTTGTTTAATTCCAGTGAGCTTCTGCTGTGGTATTTAAGCTGAATGGGGTTGTCCTGTTTGATATAGGCCGTTTGTTCACTCTGCACTGTATTAAACTGCTTGCTGCGGTGAACACGACATTAAAAGTGTCCTCCTTTTCTTCTCCTTTGTGCTTCCAGTTGAGGAACAAGTTCATGAAGAAGTTGCCGAGAGACGCAGAGGCCTCCAACGTGCTGGTGGGGGAGGTCGACTTCCTGGACGCGCCGTTTGTAGCGTTCGTTCGTCTGCAGCAAGCTGTGATGCTGGGAGCCTTAACAGAGGTTCCTGTTCCCACAAGGTAGATTCATGTCTGGACTCCAGGAATTCATAAACAAGAGCTTTAGTTTAGTGTGAGGGGAGACACAGAGAGTTTCCATAGGGATAGTTGGAGTTGTGTAGGCTGAACTGAGGCTGCTTCGAACACATGTGAGAAAAAATATGCAGAAGGTGTTCACAATCACATGCAACAACCTAAATCAGATCTTTAGCACTTCTCATACATACATTAAAGTTAATAAGCTCTTGAATTATTAAGAAATCAAGTGCAGCACCTCAGGGATAATGTTCAGCAGATTAAACCCCTCTGCAGGGAGACATGAGGCCGCTGCTTTACGTTTGGTTTTGCTCACCCTGTCAAAGTTCCAGTCATCCTTAACAGCCAGCTCACTATACTTTACCCTGCATCTTACAAAGCTACTCACTTAATAAATTGATTATTACATGATTTTAATTAATATAAAAATGATTATATTTCTACTTTGATTCACTTAAAGCTGGGGTTGGTAATCAGATTTAGATACACTTTTTGTTATACTGGTTAAAATGATCTTTATGTCCTGATGGCAATCAATACATAATGTGTTCTTAAAAAAGAGCGAAGAAAAGCTGCTATCTACAGCCGGAGTAAACCTGGGAAAACACCAACCAATCAGCCTTTTTTGGGTGCCAAAATTTTAAACCATTCAAATCCCGTCCTGCCGTTCTGCCCGCCTCCTGCGCGTACATTTCCCCGGCGTGTACTCTGAGTCCCCGTCTCCTGCCTCTACTTCCCCTGACTTTACTGACAGTCCCGCTCACTCAACCTCGGGGCTGTCCCCTCTGACCCAATGAGGTGCTTTGCTCAGGACTGTAGTCCGGATCAGAGTCTAAAAAGCTCTCACCACGGGGCTCTGACAAGCAGAAGAATGAATGACATTTACTAAGTCCTACAGAAATGTAGATGTACTGTAGCGTCAGTCCAGACGCTGTAGGGATGACGAGCCGATTCGTGAACACGTTGAGTTTTAATAACCGGTCACTGTCGGCCGTGATCACGACAACCAACAAAACAACAATCAATGTTTGAATGAATGAAGAACTTCTCCTCTTGTCTCTCCTCTCTCCCGCTCACACACTCTACACCTCTCCTGATGCCTTCACTGACTGTCAACACTGTAGGAATTAAGAGCATCTACACTGAACACGTTTAACAAACAGTAGAGCTGTTACAGTATTATATATGTGTTATATGGGATTAAGATCTGGGGAGTTTCCTGGCCAAGGGCCCAAAATCTTAATGTTTTGTTCCCCGAGCCATTTTGTTATGACTTTTGCTTTATGGCAAGGTGCTCCATCATGCTGGAAAAGGCATTCTTCATCACCAAACTGCCCTTGGATGGTTGGGAGAAGTTGCTCTCGGAGGACGTTCTGGTACCATTCTTTATTCATGGCTGTGTTTTTAGGCAAGATTGTGAGAGAGCCCACTCCCTTGACCGAAAAGCAACCCCACACATGAATGGTCTCAGGATGCTTCACTGTTGGCAAGAGACAGGACTGATGGTAGCGCTCACCTCGTCTTCTCCGAACAAGCCTTCCTCCAGATGCCCCAAACAATCGGAAAGGGGATTCATCAGAGAAACAATAAGGTCTTTAATCTGGTACCGGTGGACGCAGATTATTACCGGACGTGGCCTTGCGCCAGGGCGAGGTTTAGCTGCAAGGGTCCTGTGTGCACGGTCCAGTTCAGGGGGAGATTGGAGAACTTGGTCGCCCAACAGTTCTACCAATAAGTCCGCGAAGAAGCTCGTGGGTCTGGGGCCTTCAATAGACTCTGGGAGGCCGACTATCCAAATGTTATTTCGGCGGCTCCGGCTCTCAAGATCCGCGGCCTTCGGCGCTAGCTTAGCGTTGGATTCCGATAGCGCCGTACATCTCGTCTCCAGTGCGCCCCAATCCGCTGATCCTGTAGTTCGGCGCTAGTCTCAAGTGAATCGACACGTTGACCCTGTTCTGTAATTGTGCTTTGAATGCTGTCGAGTCTTGACTCAAAGGCCGCGAATGCCTTTTTAATGTCCGCTGAGATACTAGCTCTATGCTCTTCCAGCAGGCTAGTTATGCTAGTAAGGCAGGAGTTACTGCACGTAGCGGGGTCAGCTTCGGGTTTTCTTTGTGGCTTTGAAGATTTAGACATTGTTTCTGGAGTTTGAACGTGTAAATGACTTACAGATGTAGTTTTACGAAGTTTGGGGTTGTTAAAAGTAGGTTTTTAAGAGGGTACCTACCGGGGACACGGACGACGCTGCCTTCTCACATGCTTACCAAACCGGAAGTCTCAAATGTCTGACTTTAATGTAATTTTCATTTTAATTGTGGAGTCTTTAAATCTTACAGAAGTGATGTCACTCTGTTTGCAGATTTTTGTTCATCTTGCTCGGCCCCAAAGGCAAAGCGAAGTCGTACCATGAGATCGGCAGAGCGATCGCCACACTGATGTCCGACGAGGTTCGTATGCCAACACCACATCTCTCCTCATCGATGCTCTTTTCTTTTTTCTTTTTTTTTGGGCCTTTTTGCCTTTATTTGTTAGGACAGCTGAAGAGAGACAGGAAGTGTGGGGAGTAGAGAGTGGGGGAGGACAAGCAGGAAATGGTCCACCGGCCGGGAGTCGATCCGGCAACCCCTGCAACAAGGACTGTGGCCTCTGTATGTGGGGCGCTTAGACCGCCACCAGCGTCCCATCATCGATATTCATTTTGAACAAGAGAATCAGATTTTCACTCACAATATTCTTACGATTTTTGGACGATTAAATAACCAAACAACGTAATTAACTTTCGTAGAAGTTTGGGCAATTTACTTCTTGGTTGAAAATAATTTAATTGGATCGAGGCAAGATTACTTCATAAATGTGTTTGCAAGTTATTTTTTTATCAACCTTTGAATGGGCAAAAGGCTTTTTTGAGTACTGGCAGAGAGTTAAAAGTTGGAGTGACCGTTTAAACAATTTGAAGCCCTTTAAACTTTCCCCTGCAGTGTGCGCTGGCTCTCCCTCTTCTTCTCTGCTTTATTAGTTGTCATATCAGATTGCACAGTTGGCTGCTTGTTGACACCAAATGCTTTGACAGGTCTCTTTCACACTCAAATACCTCGCCCCCTCTCTCTCTCTCTGCTTCTGTTTCAGGTCTTTCATGACATTGCGTACAAAGCCAAGGACAGACAAGACCTGCTGGCTGGCATCGATGAGTTTCTGGATGAAGTGATCGTCCTTCCTCCTGGAGAGTGGGACCCTGCCATCAGGATAGAGCCTCCTAAATCCCTCCCTTCCTCTGACAAAAGGTCTGAAAACAACTCCAGCTGTCTTTGACCGTGCACACATCTTCAAAACAAGCTGTTAAAGTTTGCTGTCACATATTTTGTGAATCAGACTTGTACAATGTGACCCAAAGTCTGCATGATGGTGACCGCATGACAGTATTACACATAACCCTTTACAATTAAGAGACTCGTAGCTTAAAGTAAAAGGGACAACAGAATATTATAAGCATAAAACTTAGATTTTTTAAATCTATATTGCAAAAATAACGAGGTGATGAAGGAGAGAAACTCAAATAAGGCCACCATCTGTTAAACATGGAACAACGCTCCACTATAGAGAAAGGAATCAGGAGATATTTAAACAGTGTTCACACAGCAGAGAGCAGCACTGCAGAGGGTAGTTTGTCCAACTTAAGGCTAAACATTTGTATAATGTTCAAAATCAAACCTGAACCAGCTAAAGGGTTTTTAAATCTCTTAGCAGAACCTTTTAAAACAGTCTTTCATCTCGTCTTTGTCCGCTTGAGTCTTTTCAAATTGTACGTGAGGAAAACCATCGTGTGTACGGGCAGAAGTGCGCTCCTTGCTTTGTTGACTGTAAATCCTGTCTTTGAGAATATCCTCTCTGATGGTGTGGAGGTGGATGGGATGCTGTGGATTGTTTTTGAGGCTTCAGACAGCTTTGGGTATCCCTCCTGGTTCTTTTGGCCCCGTACAGTTTTTGTGTGGTCCAGTAATCCTTGATCTCACAGCCCTCTTCATGAAGCTGCTCCTCATCTTCATCACTAGTTTTTAGGATCAACTGAAGTTTTATTTCCTGACATTTTGAGCTGCCATGAACGTAGAAAGATTTAAAGACCAGCTGAGGTACGTCTGCTCCACAGGTCACCACTAAATGGGAGAGTCCACCTTTAATTACCAGGGGAGATTTAATTACCACTTTAAGGAGATTTAACACTTCAAGAGCTGTTCTCAGAATTACATTAAATAAGTCTATATTTGTATAAAAATAGGCTAAATGAGACAATATTTTTACTGGAAACAGGAAAATAGTGTAAAATTAGACACTGAGCACCCCCATGGTTTGAATGGAATGATCCACGTTTCATATGCAAATATTCAACTATGAGATTGGCAGTCGACTAAGGCTCGTTAGAACGAATCGTCCAATATTCCACTATTTAGGGTCACCCCTAATGTTTAGTAGTGGGAAATAAATCTCACTTTCTGTGCACAGAGTTTATAAAACCCTCAAACCATTATAATAGATGATTGTACACAAAGTGATAGTAGAGACTTGTAACCACCTGAGAGATTTATTGCTGTGGTCTTATCTGGACCCACGTCTGATCAGTGATTCTGCAAGCTGTGCTGGTCATTTATTAAATGCATTCCTATCCAGTAAAGACACGCTCGCTGAAACCGAGACAAACTCTGTCACCTTCACATACCTGCATGTTTGACAAGAGTTAACAGAGCAAACAGACTCACTAGAGACGAGATTTAAGAACATCTCTGTGGTCAAAACTTAACTGATGCGTCGTGTTAAACATTGATGATGCCACCTGTTCTGCATGCTGTGTGAGCAGTAGCTACATCATGTTATAGAAAAGCAGCAGTTGCAGAATCAGTGAAGTGTGTCCATATGGACGGCACAGTGTTCAATTATTAAAGAGCTGCAGAGGAGTTTATTTAAAGACGCAGTTTAACTCAAAGTGTGAGCATGTTGACTGTTTGTGTGAGCGCAGATCAATCACAACAAAAACAATGTAAGCAAAGTGACAATCATTCAGATGACTCAAAGATAAAGCTTTTTGTTTTAAGTCATTCATTGTTCATCAGAGGTGGAGAGCCGGGTAGACTGACACATGATGTGTGTATTTCAGGAAAAACATGTACGCAGGAGGAGACTCTCAGATGAATGGAGACATGCCTCACGATGGAGGTCATGGAGGAGGGGGACACGCTGTAGGGGACGAGCTGAAGAAGACTGGAAGGTATGAAACCGGGAACAGGACCATGATTCTTTTGGTTTTATTATTGTAATTCTGTTGGCCCTTTACAAAGCAACCCCTGGGATTACATTACATATCTAACACCAACGTGGAACTTCACTCAGGCACATACTTTAACATAAAACACTTCATTGTTAACTGTGTATAAAATACTGTACAGTTACACAGAGCGCAGCATGATACCTCCGAGATATCAGAGGAAATAGATATAGAAATAAAAAATGCCTTTTTTTTAAGATTTTGTTTTTATTAGAAAAACCACAACTTTATAATAAAGGTGCAGTATTTGAACATACATTTATGTGTTTTAAACAGAGTTATAAAATATAAATATATAAAAATGTATTAAATTAAAAAAAAAACTTTAATTAAAACATAAAATAATAACATTTAAAGTGGTAATATAATGATAAATTCAAATATTGAATAATACATATACAACATGTGAACATGACTAAAGATTTTTTCCCCCCAGGATTTTTTTTTTTATTAACAAAACGCATACTTAATAATACAGGTCCAATATTCAAAGGTATTTTTATATTTTAAACAGAGTTATGAAGAAAATATATTAATAAATGAATTAAACTTAATTTAAAAAATATATAAAAATTAAAAAGTAATAAAAAGGATAATAAATAGATAAATAAATAAAGAGGAGATACAAATATATTCATGTTTATGCATACATACACGACTAAGCATATATACATATATATGTACACATACATATTAAACATGCAAAAAGGTTGTTAGTTTTTTCCTTTACAGTAAAGGTCAAATATTCAACATATTATTTATATTTAAGTGTTTTAAACAGAGTTATAGAAAAATAATTACAATTGAATATATGTAAAAATAAAAATGTGAATAATACTAATTAATTAACAAAGGAATAAAAATTAATAAAACAATATATACATGGATGCATATGCATATATAAATATATGTACATATACATATAAGTAAAGATTCTTTTTTTACTTCCAAGATTTTTTTTAGTTAGCAAAAATGCAAACTATACAATAAAGGTACAATATTCAAACATATCTTTATATATTTTTAAACAGGGTTAAAATATATATCTATATATTTTTTTAAATAAAAAATTAAACCTAATTAAAAAATATATAAAAATAAAATCATAATGATATTTAAATAAATAATAAATAAATAAATAATGAGGAGAGAAAAAATATATAGACATACATGCATACATACACAAATACGCATACACATATATGTACACATACAAGTCTGTTACCTGATATATGAACACATGTGTGTTCTTGTTCATGCACCCTGCTTATGATTCAGTGCAGTCTAACAGAAGCCTCATGTTGTAATTTTGTAGGTCTTCATATGAATGTTGTGAAAACACTTTGTAAAGAGTGCTGTGTCCTTGTTTTTCAGGTTCTGTGGGGGTCTCTTACTTGACGTCAAAAGAAAATTGCCTTTCTTCATCAGTGACTTCACCGATGCATTTCACATTCAGGCCTTGTCGGCCATCTTGTTTATTTACCTGGGAACTGTGACAAATGCCATCACCTTCGGGGGTCTGCTGGGAGATGCGACAGAAAACATGCAGGTCAGAGCGATTTCATCCTGAAAGTGTTAAACATTTAAATCCAAGACTCTCCTCTGACCCTCCTCCTCCTCCTCGGCGTGTGCAGGGTGTGTTGGAGAGTTTTCTGGGCACAGCGATCGCTGGTGGGGCTTTCTGTATGCTGGCTGGCCAGCCTCTCACCATCCTCAGCAGCACCGGTCCTGTTCTGGTGTTTGAACGGTTACTCTTCAATTTCAGCAGGTAAATGGTCTCAGCAGATGTGTGTGTAACATGAGTCTGGTCCTGCTGGAGGTTTCTGCCTGTTAAAGGAAGTTTGTCCTTGCCACTGTAACTTGCTAAATGCTGCAAAGTGCTCTGCTCATGGTGGATTAAGATGAGATCAGACTGAGTCCTGTCTGTAAGATGGGACTGGATCTGATCCTGTCTTGATGTTGGGTCTTTGTTAATAATAGAACATAGAGTACGGTCTAGACCTGCTCTCTTTGGAAAGAGTCTTCAGATAACATTTGTTGTGATTTGGCGCTGTATAAATAAAGTTTTTATGTCCTCACAGAGAAAATGATTTTGACTACCTGGAGTTCCGGCTGTGGATCGGCTTGTGGTCGGCGTTCTTCTGCCTGGTGCTTGTGGCCACTGACGCCAGCTTCCTGGTTCAGTATTTCACACGGTTCACTGAGGAGGGCTTCTCCTGTCTCATCAGCTTCATCTTCATCTACGATGCCTTCAAGAAGATGCTTAAACTAGCTCACCACTATCCCATCAACGCCGAGTTTAAGCTGGAGTATGTTACGCAGTACGACTGCCTCTGTATGGCCCCGACGATCCTAGGTGAGAAGCAGGCTAAACTCTTGTTTATCTAAATGTAAATCAAATGAACAAAAATCTATGTCATGTAAAACTATTGTATTTATATTTAGGGCTTTCCAATGTACATTAAAAAAAAGTTTTAACATACATTTTAATGAAAGACGAGTGAGTTATCCTGATTGAACCATGATCTGTGAGAATTAAAGAACACCAATGGACTAAATCTTGATTTAAATGCTCATTAATGGAGTTAGAAATTAGATTTTTGGGGGGTTCTGACACTTTTGGATAATTGAATATGCCCCGGGTCAAATTGACCCAGAAACATTATTATTGTCCCTAAGAAACGAACATAACAGGAGGTTTAAAAGTGAGACTGAAAAGGTCGGTCTTGAGTTTGCTTTTTAAAATGTTCATACTCTGTGCAGCCCTCAGATCTTCAGGTAGGGTGTTCCACAGGCGTGGGCCGTGATCATAAAAAGCTGCCTCACCGTGAGTCTTTGGTCTTACTTTTGGTAGGCAAGGCAAGGCAAGGCATTATTTGTATATTGCATTTCATACACGAGGGCAACTCAATGTGCTTTACATGAAAACATTAAAAGCATTGGAGACATTCAGACAAGCATAAAAGAACACAATTAAAATGACAAATATGATAAAACAGAAAAGAAAAGGAAAATTAGAAATATATTAAAAATGACATTAAAATTTTAATTTAAAGTGGGTTAAAATGAGCTAAGATAGGAAGGCAGTGGCAAATAAAAAAGTCTTAATCTTTGATTTAAAAGAGGTGAGAGTTGGAGCAGACCTGCAGCTTTCAGGGAGTGTGTTCCAGATATGTGGTGCATAATGACTAAACGCTGCTTCACCATGTTTCCTTCTGACTCTTGGGACTGAAAGCAGACCAGTACCTGATGACCTCAGAGGTGGAGGTGGTTCATAAAGTAGTAGCAGATCAGCAATGTATTGTGGGCCTAAACCATTCAGTGCTTTATAAACCATCAGCAGGATTTCAAAGTCTATTCTCTGACAGACAGGAAGCCAGTGTAGGGATCTAAGAACTGGAGTGATGTGGTCTACTTTCTTGGTCCTTGTTAGGACTCGAGCAGCAGCATTCTGTATGAGCTGCAGCTGTCTGATGGACTTTTTAGGGAGTCCTGTAAAGACCCCGTTACAGTAGTCTAGTCTGCTAAAGATAACCAGTTTTTCTGCATCCTGCTGAGACATAAGTCCTTTAATCCTTGATATATTCTTAAGGTGATAGTAGGCGGACTTTGTAATTGTCTTAATGTGGCTGCTGAAATTAAGGTCTGAGTCTATGATTACCCCAAGGTTTCTGGCTTGGTTTGAACATTGCATCGTTGCAGATTGGAGCTGAGCAGTAACCTTTAAAAAAAACCATTGGTACCATTAAAAGTCCACTACCTGAAGTCCTGAGGGCTCTCACTGGCTCATATGATAAAAGCAAATCTGATAAATAAGAAGAACCGAGACCATTAAGAGATTTAAAAACCAATGAACAATCATAAATCTATTCTAAAACATACTGGAAGCCAATGCAGAGACTTTAAAATGGGTGTAATGTGGGCTCTCTTTAAAATAGCTGGCTGACACACACACACACACACGCACACACACACACAAATGTGCTATTCCCAGTGCAGCTCACAAGCTGGTGTTACACAGACGGTAAATCAGGGAAACTCCTGTCCTGCAGCGAAGCCAAACCAGCAGTTTGTCTTCACGACTGTAAATGTTGGTCTGTTGGCTCAGAGTGTTCAAATCCTCCTTTAGGGCACTTTTCAGAGACAACAGAACAAACTAATGTGAATGAATCCATCAGAGCCTTCCTGCTATGTTTAACACAAAGGCCTCTCACTCATATTGTGACTAACTCTGAGTTCAGCTGTGCACAACAGCAGTGCATTGGAAGATACAGAGAGCTCAGCTAAGTGTGTGATGGTGGATCTGAGCTGTGGATGTGTTGTAAAGGTTTTGTTTTCTTTGCAGAGAACAGTTCAGAAGTCGTCGGCGATCCTTTGGAAGGTACTTCAGTCTGGTACTGGAACAACACGGACCTGGTGAGCGTATGTGGTGTATTGAAATAGTCCTTCATGATATTTTGTTATGTGTTGTGTTTAAAATGACTTATCTTGAAATGACCTCTTGAAACTGTGATTTGTAGCGCAGTGAGATACGGGGACAGCTGTGAGGTGTTTGTCAGCTCAGCAGTGACAGAAAGGCTTCTGATAAGCTCATTGTTTTCAAGCTGAGGTCTATGTGACCTGAAGAGTGCAGCTTTACTCCAAACAGTAGGAGTAGGAGGAGTCTGATGCAGTTAGGGTTGTAAAGGGGTGGAACATTTCCGGTAAATTTCCATGGGAAGTTAAGCTGGGGAATTTTGGAAATATTCCAAATTGGAAAATTTCCATGGGAATTTAGGGGAATTAACTGGGAGGGTAATTTAAAGGTAAGGTATCATATCCAAGCCTAAATATGTTTTGTTTAGGGATGTACATTTTAAGTATTTTCCGTGATCGATTTTTGGAAATGTTAACGATCAATTATCGATTAATTGATAAAAAAAAACATTATTATTCTTACGTCAAAAACAATGTTTTCCCCCTAAATTGTATTTTCTACAGCAACAAAATGCAAATAACTGACAGGATTGAATACGGGTAACATGTTTGACACGCAGAATATCAACGATCAGGCTCATTAAAGGAGACATATCATGCAAAATTGACTTTTTAATGGTTCTTTACCTGAAATATGTTTCCCTGGCATGTCTACAAACCCCCCGAGAATGAAAAAAATCCATTCTGCCCCTGTTTTGATTTCTCCACCTTTCTGTAAATGTGTGCTGAAATGAGCCGTTTCAGTTTTCAGTGTTTTTGTTACTTAACAACAATATCTGGTCTGTCACGGAGTCAGAGCTCGGAGCTTGTTCAGCCCATAGACTGTATAAAATACAACTCAACCCCTCCTCTGTTTTTCATTACCTGCACACATGTGTGCTAACAAGGAGCTTAGGAGGGAGGCATGCTAGTTGTAGGCTGTCTTAATAAACACAAAGGTCGGTTTTACTCCCCACGTCTGCAGATTTGAAGATCTAGTGGATGATTTTTATTTACCATGGATAAGTGCTAGCGCTAGTTAGCATAGCCACACAGCTACATGTCATAGCTGTAGCTGTGTACCAAGACACACGTCAACATACTGACAAATAAAACAACAAGAAACACAGAATCTGTGACCAATCCTTCAGAAAAGGTCCTGCTGCCTTTCTGGCAGAGGTCGGTTTTACTCCCCACGTCTGCAGATTTGAAGATCTAGTGGATGATTTTGATTTATCATGGATAAGTGCTAGCGCTAGTTAGCATAGCCACATAGCTACATGTTCGTAGCTGTGTACCAAGACACACGTCGACATACTGATAAATAAAACAACAAGAAACACTAAATCTGTGACCAATGGTTCAGAAAGGTCCTGCTGCAGGCGCCTCTCCGTCAGGATCAGATTCTGGATCAGATTCAGAGGGTTGAAGTAACACGATCTCTGAGTAGCCGTGTATATTCAGCCAACATGTAAACATTAGATCAATGTGCTGGACAGCCGAGGAACATCCACTTCCTGAGGGGGCGTGGTCAGAGAGAAAACAGACTGTTCTGAGGAGGACTGAAAAAGAGGGGTTTTCAGGCAGACCAAAATCTGATTTCAAAGTGTTTTTTTGAGCATAAACTATAAAGACATGTTTTGGGGACCTCTTAGACCAATATATGTTGATGAAAAAAGCGTGATATGTCACCTTTAAAATATTCTCCGCGGACATAATCTTATAAAGTGAAGGCTCATAATACTAACAGAAAAGTACTTCAGACTCAAAGTGTCCAGTTTTCTGTCTACTCGTTCTTATTGAGAAAAATAAACATGTGTATTCGGTCAGGTGTCAGCCAGGAGCGCAACCGGGTCATAATCAGTCCCGCTGCAGAAAAGCTCAGACGGCTCTGATGTTGCTGGTCTGCAAACATAGCGTACCTGAATTTCCCAACTGTCTGTTGCCTTCGTATCCAAAGGTGGGAAATATCCTGTGTAAAGCTGTCAACCTTTGTGTCCGTGTTGTTGTTGGCAGCAGTTTTGTATTGATCCTCTTTTAAAAAGCGCACACTTGGAGACCTGACGCACAGCCGCAGCCGCCAGCTGAGCGTCTCCGCTGTGCGCAACACCTTTAACAGCTGATTCACATCAAAACATGCTTTAAACTTAAAACACTTCCCTGATATATGAGTGTAATATGAGACCACATGATGTTTGTTCCACGTGACGGAAAATCGATAATAAAAATGTGTGTTTCGAGTAATTTCTTAACAATCAATTAATCGATAATCGATTAATTGTGGTCATCCCTGGTTTTGTTATAAGCAGACATCCATCCAAAATAATACAATTAAAACAGTTTTATTTGTGAGTTTAACTTTATCAAGTGTTTAATATTTTATTGAACAATCAATTCTTTCATTGAGGAACAAAAACATGAATGCTGAGTTAAATATTACTCATCCGTTCTATATTTATGATGTGAGGAATTAAAAAAAAAAAAAAATGTTGCTACATTTGAGTTTTTTATGCACTATCATTGTTATTTCATTATTATTATTATTACTATTTTCAATGTCATTTTATTTATTCTAAGGTTTTGTCTAGAACTTTCTGAAAATGTACAATTTAAGCATTACTCCTATTTAATTTATTTATTTTTTACATTTTCTGTATGTGTTTTATTTGGGTAATATTCAATATGGGGCAGGGGGGTTTATGTGTTTTTGTAAATTTTGATACATTCTGTAAATACCCTAAAAAAATTTGAAAATCAATAAAACATGTACAGTGGGGCAAAAAAGTATTTAGTCAGCCACTGATTTGCAAGTTCTCCCACTTAGAAAGATGAGAGAGGTCTGTAATTTTCATCAGAGGTACACTTCAACTATGAGAGACAAAATGAGAAAAAAAAAATCCAGGAAATCACATTGTAGGATTTTTAAAGAGTTTATTTGTAAATTATGGTGGAAAATAAGTATTTGGTCAATAACAAAAGTTCAACTCAATACTTTGTAACATAACCTTTGTTGGCAATGACAGAGGTCAAAGGTTTCCTGTAAGTCTTCACCAGGTTTGCACACTGTAGCTGGTATTTTGGCCCATTCCTCCATGCAGATCTCCTCTAGAGCAGTGATGTTTTGGGGCTGTCGCTGGGCAACACGGTCTTTCAACTCCCTCCACTATGGGGTTGAGGTCTGGAGACTGGCTAGGCCACTCCAGGACCTTGAAATGCTTCTTACGGAGCCACTCCTTCGTTGCCCGAGCGGTGTGTTTGGGATCATTGTCATGCTGGAAGACCCAGCCACGTTCCATCTTCAATGCTCTCACTGATGGAAGGAGGTTTTGGCTTAAAATCTCACGATACATGGCCCCGTTCATTCTTCCCTTAACACGGATCAGTCCTCCTGTCCCCTTTGCAGAAAAACAGCCCCAAAGCCTGAGGTTTCCACCCCCATGCTTCACAGTAGGTATGGTGTTCTTGGGATGCAACTCAGCATTCTTCTTCCTCCAAACACGACGAGTTGAGTTTTTACCAACAAGTTCTATTTTGGTTTCATCTGACCACATGATATTCTCCCAATCCTCTTCTGGATCATCCATATGACCTCTCTGGCAAACTTCAGACGGGCCTGGACATGTACTGACTTAAGCAGGGGGACACGCCTGGCACTGCAGGATTTGAGTCCCTCTCGGTGTTGTGTGTTACTGATGGTAGCCTTTGTTACTTTGGTCCCAGCTCTCTGCAGGTCATTCATCAGGTCCCTCCGTGTAGTTCTGGGATTTTTGCTCACCGTTCTCATGATCATTTTGACCCCACGGGATGAGATCTTGCGTGGGGCCCCAGATCGAGGGAGATTATCAATGGTCTTGTATGTCTTCCATTTTCTTACGACAGCTCTTTGGTCTTGGTCATGGTTGAGTTTGGAGTCTGAGTGTTTGAGGCTGTGGACAGGTGTCTTTATACAGATAACCAGTTCAAACAGGAGCCATTAATACAGGTAACCAGTGGAGGACAGAAGAGCTTCTTAAAGAAGAAGTTACAGGTCTGTGAGAGACAGAAATCTTGCTTGTTTGTGGGTGACCAAATACTTACTTTCCACCATAATTTACAAATGAACTCTTTAAAAATCCTACAATGTGATTTCCTGGATTCTCATTTTGTTTTTCACAGACCTCTCTCATCTTTCTAAGTGGGAGAACTTGCAAAATCAGTGGCTGACTAAATACTTTTTTGCCCCACTGTAAGTTTAAAAAAAGAAGAAAAAAAATAAATATATTACTCATCAACCCCCGACCCAACCCATTCAAAAATGAACAAAAATGCAATCCCAACAAAGTCCCCTTCAAAATGTTAAATGAAAAGAGCTCCTCTCCCTCCAATAAAGTCCCATTCAACATGCAAATAAGAAAGCATCTTCCCTGAAGCATCTCAAGCTTAGCCTCTGCAGGACTCTAGAAATCATGTGTGCATGTGATGGAGGAATGCACAGTGCATGTAGGGGGCGTGGTCTCAACACCCCTGCAGTAAGCAGTGTGCTATGTTCATGTGATTGAGGAATAGCATAGATATTCAACTGTACCTGCATGAAATCTGGAGATCTAAGTTCCCTATTTAGAGCCAACCTTCAATTTAGTAAATTCCTGGTTTATTCCCATTAATTCCCATGAAAAGTTTCCATCTTTGAAAATTCACTGAATTTTGCAAACCCTAGATGCAGTTATCTCTCAGCTCTCTTCTGATGTCCCCTCTCCGTGTCTCCGTGCAGCCGATGAACGCCACATGGTCGTCCCTCACGAAGACAGAGTGCTTAAAGTACAAAGGAGAGCTGGTGGGGAAGTCCTGCGAGTTCGTCCCGGACATCGCCCTCATGTCCTTCATCCTGTTCTTTGGCACTTACACCTGCTCCATGTGTCTGAAGAAGTTCAAGACGAGCCCGTTCTTCCCCACCACCGTGAGTCACCAACATTAACACAAAGCTGATTTAATCCCAGAGGTCAGTCTGTCCTAAAAATGAACGTGGTGTTTTTCAATCTCCCCCAGGTGAGGAAGCTCATCAGTGACTTTGCCATCATCCTGGCGATCCTCATCTTCTGTGGAGTTGATATTCTTGTAGGAGTCGATACTCCTAAACTCATAGTGCCAACTGAATTCAAGGTGAGGCCCTCCCTGCTGCATGAACAGTTCAGGTGTTATGATGTTTCTGATGCTTTCAAAAAGTTCACATTCTTCCTTTCCTCCGTTCCTCACAGCCAACAAGTCCTCACAGGGGCTGGTTTGTGCCCCCGTTTGGTGGAAACCCCTGGTGGGTGTACATTGCCTCTGCTCTTCCTGCCCTGCTCGTCACTATTCTGGTCTTCATGGATCAACAGATTACCGCTGTGATCGTCAACAGGAAGGAGCACAAGCTAAAGGTGAAAGACTGTTTACATACAGAGTGGATATTTTCAGACAGGGAGACGTTGAAGGGTTGAAGGATCTCGTGCTGGACTCGGCTGCATGAAGTTGTGTTAAATTCATGAGTGAGAGGCTTTCTCTGTGTTGTACGTGATTTATGTGAAGTGAGGATTTTCATGTGTTCCTCACAACAAACCGCAGCTTGTACAGGACACTGTCTACCCTCACACTGTCGTTAGATATCGGGGTCATTCTTCTCGTGGGGGTGAGAGATGTTTCGTGGCGCTGAGTAAACACAGCTTGGTTCAAAAAGCAGCTACATGAGATGTTCAGAGAGCAGCACCTGAAGCTGAGTGATCGTCTCTTTGATTTTCAGATGACCCACAAATCTTTCAAAGTACTCCGCTCATTTTCATTTATATAACACCTTTCATACATTCAAGTAAAATGATACAAGGCTTAAACAAGACAGAGGAAAGTGATATGAAATACTTAAAGTAAAATAAGAATTAAAAAAAATCATAAATATCAGCAAAATAAAATAAAATCAATACAAGAAATAAAATAAATAAGATCATAAATACCATAAAAATTAAATAGAATCATTACCATCCATCCATCCATTATCTTGACCGCTTATCCCATTAGGTGTCACAGGGCTGGAGCCTATCCCAGCTGGCTTCAGGCGGAAGACAGGGTACACCCTGGACAGGTCACCAACCTATCACAGGGCTAACACAGAGAGACAGACAACCATTCACGCACACACTCACACCTACGGGCAATTTAGAGTGACCAATCAACCTGGGGAGCAAGTTTTTGGACTGTGGGAGGAAGCCACGGGGAGAACATGCAAACTATACACAGTAAGGTAGCTGCCTGGCCGGGGATTCGAACCAGGAACCTTCTAGCTGTGAGGCAACAGCGCTACCCACTGCACCACTGTGCAGCCCATTACAATAATCAATAATCAATAGAATCATTACAATAAAGTAAAATCATAACAATAAAATCCATAAAATAAAATCAGACAAATACTAGAAACATAAAATAAAATATTACACTAAAATACAATCTGATAAATATCATAAAAATAAATTCTGATAAATATCATAAAAATACATTAAAATCATTACAAAATTGAATTAAATCATAAAGTAAAATTAGATAAATATCATAAAAAATAAATACAATAATAACAATAACATCTACAAAAAAAATTATAAATACAGGCAGAAACCTCAGGCAGAACCAGACTCATGTTAGACAGCCATCATGCCTCGACCGAGTTGGGTCTGGAAAGACAGATAGAGGGGAGTAAGAGAGAGAAGTGATAGTGATGAGACGAGTAGTAGAAGCTGTTGCCGCTGGAGTCCAGCACGTCCGTATCAGCTGGAGTCCAGATCGTCCGCAGCAGGAGGACGTCTACGGCAGCTCAGAGGAATCTACGAGACAAGGGAGCTCAGTGACTCCAGAAAGGTCTATGGTTAGTAACTTTAATGGGACAGGAAGAGTTAAAGTAAGTGATGAAGGGGTTGGGGGGAAGGGGGTGAGCTAGGATACCAGTGTGTCAGTGCACCAGTTCCCCGGCAGTCTAGGCCTATAGCAGCATGACAAAAGCTGGTCCAAGCCTGATCCAGCTCTAACTATAAGCTTCATCAAAAAGGAAAGTTTTAAGCCGATTCTTAAAAGTAGAGAGGGTGTCTGCCTCCCGGACCCTGAGTGGTAGATGATTCCAAAGGAGAGGGGCCTGATAACTGAAGGTTCTACCTCCCATACTACTTTTAGAGATTTTAGGTACAACTAGCAAGCCTGCATGTTGGGAGCGTAGAGTTCTAGAGGGGTAATAGGGCACTATGAGCTCTTTAAGATACAAGGGTGCCTGATTTTTAAGGGCTTTGTAGGTTAAAAGAAGGATTTTAAATTCTATTCTACATTTTATTTGGAGCCAGTGTAGAGAAGCTAACACTGGAGAGATGTGCTCTCTCTTCCTAGTTCTAGTCAATACTCGAGCTGCGGCGTGTATGGGGATTGAAACAGAAAGCTCTTGTGAGGGACACATGAGAACTGCATGTCAGCATTTTTCTGACACTCTGTTTTGAAACATTTTGAAAACATAGAAGAGATGTTTGTGATGTTTTATGTTTGTCTGCAGCCGAGCTCTGCACACAGTCAAATCCTGAGAGCTTGCATTCTCCTGCTCTGACCTTGTGTTTGTTGTCTGTACCAGAAAGGGGCAGGTTACCATCTGGATCTGTTCTGGGTGGCCGTCCTGCTGGTGATCTGTTCCTTCATGGGTCTGCCGTGGTACGTGGCTGCCACAGTCATCTCCATCGCTCACATCGACAGTCTGAAGATGGAGACTGAGACATCGGCTCCCGGAGAACAGCCAAAGTTTTTGGGTGTGAGGTAAGACTGAGAGAAAGGGTACTACCAGAAAATGATTCTAGGTGGCCTAGCGGTCCAAGCGGCCCACGTACAGAGGCTACAGTCCTCGTTTCAGGGGTCGCCGGTTCGATTCCCGGCCGGTCGACCATTTCCTGCATGTCCTCCCCCTCTCTCTACTCCCCACATTTCCTGTCTCTCTTCAGCTGTCCTATCAAATAAAGGCAAAAAGGCCAAAAGTATAACTTAAAAAAAATCAAAAACAAACTATCATGCAAACAGCAGATGGAAGTTTTAGATGATACTAGAATCTATCAGGAGGTCAAAGAGATCATCATTCATAAAAATGGACGCAAGAGAAGAAGGAAGAAGAGAACAGCTCATGAAATAATACTTGTGTTTTCCCATGAGAGGAATATATTTAATGGATAAATAAATGAAATGAAGACACAAAGAGTGATGAAATGTGAGGAATCAATCAATCAATTATCAATCTTTATTTAAAGATCACCTTTCATACAAATTAAATGTAATTCAAAGTGCTTTACAGTGACTTTTAATATATCATGACTAAAAATAGAGCAGAAATGGATTTAGTAGTAGGGACTAATGCACACCAATTGCAATGGAATACAAATAAATAAACAACAAAGGGAAATAGTTAAGAAATAAGTAAATAAAAGATAAAAATGAAGCGTTAAGACAATCAAAAAGGTAAAAATAAAAGTCTAAGATAGGGGCGCTGGTGGCCTAGTGGTCTAAGTGCCCCACATATAGAGGCTCCAGTCCTCGTTGCAGGGGTCGCCGGTTCGATTCCCGGCCGGTTGACCATCTCCTGCATGTCTTCCCCCACTCTCTACTCCCCACATTTCCTGTCTCTCTTCAGGAATCCTATCAAATAAAGGCAAAAAGGCCAAAAAAACAACTTAAAAAAAAAAAAAGTCTAAGATAAATAAAAGCACAAATAAAAACAATACAATCAGTAATTAGATAATAAAAATGGAAGAGCTAAAACTAAAGAAATAGAATATTAAAATAAATATTAATTGACATTAAAATGATCAATTAAAAGAAGTTTTAAAAACCCTACCCAAAAGTCTGATTAAATAGATACGTATTTAGCGCCGTGGCTGAAAGCAGTGTCGTCAACAGTCTTCGTTCTGCTCTGAGGAACAGATAAAAGAGAGGAGCCAGAGGATCTGAGAGGCCTTCCTGGTTCATACACTAAAACCATCTCTGTGATGTAGTCTGGTGCGAGGCCATGCAGCGCCTTAAAAACTGCTAAAAGATTTTAAAATAGGCGTAATGTGTGCTCTCCTTCTGGTCTTTGTGGAGACGGGTCACGGCGCATACCGTCTTTGACCGCAGGAGAAAAGACTCACGACATTCCCCCAGTTTATCTCTACTACGAAAAGATTGATTTAATTTTGTTCATTTGTTGTTTCTTCCCTTTTTGTAATAAACCTCCAAAGACACTTCAAATCAGCGTTCAATGGATTTTTTGATTTCTGCAACCTGCGTGTGTGAAGCCAATGCCCGTACCCCCTGGTTACAGGACAGGCCAGATTTTTTAAGTTTTTTGCTATTTCAATTTGTCGCCGTGTCTCAGAGACACTCTTGATGTCTTTGCCTTTCTGGATGAGCACATCAGGGAGACCAACAGCCTTCATGAAAGGCTCAAAGTTCTCCTGAGACTCCAGCTGGTATTTTTCCAGAGAAAGACATGGTGACAGACAGTGAAGGTGTTAAAACTCTTGCTGCTGCATTCTGAATTAATTGCAGTTTGTTTATTGTGTTCTTTGGTAGACCAGTAAAGAGAGCATGACTGTAGTCAAGCCTGCTAGTTATTAAAGCGTGCATTACTCTCTCTGTGTTGCTGAGAGAGAGAGACTTGTGTTAGCTAATTCCTTGTAAATGAAATGCACCATGTCTCTGTAGCACCATCTGTAGGTGAGACGCTGACAGATTTACAGACTGGCTTAACAAAAGGGAACCTGTAGTCTGCTAGATCCTCAAAACACCAACTTCTCCAAATACATCAAGAGCAGGTTTTGATGAAGAAGACATAAAGGAAGTGTTTTGAGGAAAGTGTTTTGCAAAGGAAGTCTTTTAAAGCTCAGAGATTAGATAATAATAATAATAATAATAATAATAATACATTTTATTTATATAGCACCTTTTAAAAACATGTTTACAAAGTGCAAGACATAGCGAGTGAAAACACTAAAGCACATGACAAAGGTAAGGAGAGCTAAAATGAGTGAAGTAAAAACAATAATAAAAGCCATGCAGAAATTAAAAAGTAAGTGATGTGTTAAGAAATAAAAGCACATTTGAAAAACTGGGTTTTTAAAAGAGATTTAAAAGAGGACAAGGATGGGGCTTGCCTGATCTCCTCTGGCAAGTCATTCCAGAGGGACTGGGCCCTGACCTCAAAGGTGCCCGTCGCCTCTGGTTTTTAACTTCGCCCTTGGGAGTTCCAAGAGGGACCTGCCGGAGGATCTCAGGCGGCATTTGGGGACATACAAAGCTTGATCCGTAAGGCAACTGGACTGGTAGAAATTCTTGAAGACGTTTCACCTCTCCTCTGAAAGGCTTCTTCAGTTCTGACCAGACTGGGGAAGAGCTCGAAGATATAAGCCACAAACAGTCATGGGTGTGTCCAGGAGTCACAAAAGGGTCCTAAGTGGGGTCGTTAGTCTAGGTCAGAACTGAAGAGAGGTGAAACGTCTCCAAGAATTTCTACCAGTCCAGTTGCCTTACGGATCAAGCTTTGGATTACCATGACCTGGATGACTGGGAACCTTCACAGACAGTTGGGGACATACATTTTAAGGCATTCACTTAGGTACTCAGGGGCCAGTCCATTTATTGCTTTAAAAGTGAGTGTTAAAATCTTAAAATCCATTCTAAAACCCACAGGCAACAAGTGAGGAGAGGCTAAAGTTGGTGTGATGTGTTCCCTTTATCTTGGTGTGTGCAGTGTTTTGGACTAACTGGAGTTTTGAGAGGTTGTGTTTGCTTAGTCAGGTGTAGAGTGAGTTACAATAATTTAATCAGGAAGTGATGAATGCATGGATGATGATTTCTAGGTTATGGTGTGAAAGGAAGGGTCTGATCTGAGAGATATATAAAGCAAACTAGCTTCTCTAAAACATTACTCATAAATCCTGACACACATGTTCCTCATTGGCAGGAAGTGTAGTTTTGAGATGTCTGACAAACTAACACACACACAGACACACACACCCGCAGCAGCTGAGCGGAGAGCCCGGCTCTCTTGTTAGAGGTAATGACGTGAACTGTTATAAGCTGATTTGGATTGTGAGTAAAGCCAAACTTGGAAAAACATTTAAACAGAAGATTACAGTCGGGTTGATAATCCGGATTTAGTGAATACTGTTTATTTCTGTCTCTCATGTTTTAAAGCGCAGGTTCACTTCACGGGGAGAAGTCAAGGGTTTACTCCACCTCTGTTAAATCAAAGACACGTCACAATTACTTCCTGTGACTTTTTGGAGAATCAAAAAAGCAGCCAAGCAGTGTTTTAACATCATGTTTCCGTTGCATGCTGCAGGTTTGCACTTCCTGTTTTTCGGAGCGCGCTCTGTTTGTTTTCGTGGTGTCCTCCGCGGCCTCCTGATGCGTCAGCTGTAAGCTGCACTAACAAACTCCGGTCATCCTGCATGTCGCTGAAACATCTGCTCTGACTGAACTTCCTACAAATGTTGTGTCCAATGTCCAAATCATGTCAGTTATCCTGTAAACTGATGTTGTTTTTGTCCCTCTTGTCATGTTTTGCAGGGAGCAGAGGGTCACCGGTGTGGTTGTGTTCATCCTGACAGGACTGTCTGTATTTATGTCTCCTATTCTGAAGGTAATTCAGAGTTGTATTTGTATTTAGTATCTGCTGTTTGTTTAAGTTACAGTGGGGCAAACAAGTATTTAGTCAGCCACTGATTTTGCAAGTTCTCCCACTTAGAAAGATGAGAGAGGTCTGTAATTTTCATCAGAGTTACACTTCAACTATGAGACAAAATGAGAGAAAAAAATCCAGGAAATCACATTGTAGGATTTTTAAAGAATGTATTTGTAAATTATGGTGGAAAATAAGTATTTGGTCAATAACAAAAGTTCAACTCAATACTTTGTAACATAACCTTTGTTGGCAATGACAGAGGTCAAACGTTTCCTGTAAGTCTTCACCAGGTTTGCACACACTGTAGCTGGTATTTTGGCCCATTCCTCCATGCAGGTCTCCTCTAGAGCAGTGATGTTTTGGGGCTGTCACTGGGCAACACTGACTTTCAACTCCCTCCACTATGGGGTTGAGGTCTGGAGACTGGCTAGGCCACTCCAGGACCTTGAAATGCCTTTTACGGAGCCACTCCTTCATTGTCCGAGCGGTGTGTTACTCGGGGAGTCCACAGGATGCGTGTGCGCCGCGTTACGGCTGCGACACGGCTCTGCTCCGTCACGGGGCTTTCGCCCTGGTCCATAGGATGCGTGTTTTGAGCGGCGCGCACTCTGGAGCAGGAAACTCAAGATCCCTCGAGAATTCCAAAACGCGCGAGAACAACACAGTATAAACTTTTCCTCGTCCATGGTGTCGGATATCTTTTGAGACTGACGTCTGGCCCGATGCCACAGGTTATGACGTAATGTTGAAGAAGTGGTGAAATTTACGATCTTGTGTTTGCACATGGTGTTTATTTTGAAAGTGAGCGGATGTTGCATACGATCCTCGTGCCTGACTTCCGGGATAGTTCGATCATTTCTGTGTCGATTGACGCGTGCTGGGCGCGGGGAGCGCCGAAAATAGACACAATGCTCTCACTGATGGAAGGAGGTTTTGGCTTAAAATCTCACGATACATGGCCCTGTTCATTCTTCCCTGAACACGGATCAGTCGTCCTGTCCCCTTTGCAGAAAAACAGCCCCAAAGCATGAGGTTTCCACCCCCATGCTTCACACCTATTCTGAAGGTAATTCAGAGTTGTATTTGTATTTAGTATCTGCTGTTTGTTGAAGTGGGAGAACTTGCAAAATTAGTGGCTGACTAAATACTTTTTTGCCCCACTGTATATCAAGAAGACTGACTTATGGTCGATGTTGGAAGGTGCTCAGTTTTTGTTCCATACCTGAGGGGTTTACTACGAGGCAGGATGTGTCGTTATCGAGGTAGCTTCAGGGTTAACTCTGGATTTTCCAGTACTCTCTTTTACAGTAGCTCTTAACGTTCTCTGGGGCACGTTAAGGGATCAGTCGACTGTCATAACCCGGCTCGTGAGCCATGACAAAAAGGCGAGGAACCAAGAATAGCAATGAACATGGGGTGTACAATATGATATGATTACAAAGCATAAAAAACGGTGCAAACGGGGGAGAACAAAGACAGTAGCAGAGAAATTACCATGTTTTCTCTCTAGGTGCCAGGACTACTGATTGGCTCCATCCCTGATAGAAGGCCAGCTTTCTGCTACAATTCTAAATGGACCGGCCCCAAGCTATTTAAGTAACCTTTTAACCCCCTATGTGCCTGGGCAGCCCCTCAGGTCTGTGGATGCATCTCTGCTGGTTGTGCCAAGATCCCGCCTGCCTTAGTCAGCTATGTGCGTAGGCCTCGGCGTAGGTACGGGACCTCCGGCGTAGGTTAGCCATTGATTCAACGCAGAAGCATAAATCAGCCTTTAGAACAAAAGGTGACCGGGCCTTTTCAATCAGAGCCCCAAGTTTGTGGAACTCCCTGCCACTGACAATTAGACAGTCCACAACCTTAACTGCTTTTAAATCCTCACTAAAGACATTTTTATATAAGAAGGCATTTCTCCACCCCTAATTCTTGAACTTGCTCTGAATTCAGCTGCCTTGTTATACTTCTGCGTTGAATCAATGGCGTAGCCTACGCCGGGGGTCCGCGTAGCTCCCGTACCTACGCCGAGGCCTACGCACGTAGCTGACTAAGGCAGGCGGGATCTTGGCACAACCAGCAGAGATGCATCCACAGACCTGAGGGGCTGCCCAGGCACATAGGGGGTTAAAAGGTTGCTTAAATAGTTCGGGGCCTGTCCATTTAAAATTTTAGAAGAAAGCTGGCCTTCTGTCAGGGACGGAGCCAATCAGTAGTCCTGGCACCTAGAGAGAAAACATGGTTATAAGTATGGCCACTATAGCACACAAGGAACCAAGTACGGGTCGTCACACCGCCTACTGACCAATCAGGTTGCTCGATTGTGGAGCTGTGAGCTGATCATGAGGGGGAGAGAGACCAGCGGCACACTTTGCAGACTTTTATGATTTGATGTATAAAACTTAGTCATGAAAGTTATTGATTATGCTTCTCTGGCTTTGTACTGCCAAACAGAGTTACATCAGATGCTCAAAGTTTGTGCACCGTTTGATGGAGTCAGAGCTGCAGCTGAATTATCATACACGCCACAAGAATGAGTCTGAGCTAAAATCACATCCAGGGAGTAAACTGGAGTTATTATACTCAGATCTGTGATGCACTAATGATGGAAAAGGGATACAAGTTTTCATTGCATATTCACTCTCAGTATGCTTTTTGATTTTTAACAGGATTGTCTGTTTACCTTCTTATTTTCCAAACCTCAGAGTCTGTGAGAGCCTAGCATCATCTTCTGAATACTCGGGGTGTGTTCAACTCACCGCCTGGCTTACTTACAGATTTACTCACACACAGACTATCAGCACTACAGAAATGATGAGTCTCAGGTTGCTTGTAATTTAAAGAAGTAACCCCAGCGGTGCTTCTCAAACTGAAAGCTTCTTTAAAAAAGGCAAAGGCTGAAATAACAGGGCTATATGTGCAGAGGTCAGAGGTCAGGGGTCAGGGGGGTGAAAAATCAGTGAGGCAAAGCCAAATATTAGAAGCAGCTTTTATTTGTCTGTTATTTCTCATTGAATCAAGTTTTAAATGTGTGTGAGTTTAAAGTGATGTGTTTATATCCCAGTTCATCCCCATGCCTGTGCTGTACGGAGTCTTCCTCTACATGGGAGTCGCCTCTCTCAACGGAGTGCAGGTAAATAAAGCATGGATTATTATGACTTCTTGCACCGCAGTGCATCCTGGGAAGTGTATTTATCCCCTCCTTGTGTCTGTAGTTCATGGATCGTCTCAAGCTGCTTCTGATGCCAGCCAAACATCAACCCGACCTGATTTACCTGAGACACGTCCCCCTCAGGAAGGTCCACCTCTTCACATTCATCCAGATCCTGTGCTTGGCCCTGCTCTGGATCCTCAAGTCCACTGTAGCTGCGATCGTGTTCCCCATCATGGTGAGAGACAGTTTGTTACAAGACCGAAGTTTGTTTGTGATGATGTCTATCTTTGAAGATGAGAGATTTGATGCTGCAGAAAAGTGTCTCATGAATAAGGCCATGCAGGCTTCAGCTTCAGTCAACCTGACATTTCTAAACAATATACAACAGAGAATCAGCCCAGAGTATCAGGAGTGTTTGAGAAACAGTTTGTTCTGAAGAAGGCTGATAGGCAGTCTGTGCATGCTTCTGCAGCCGCTGTTTGACCTCAGCTGTTGAGTTTAACTTCACAAGATGATCCACGATCATTTTACTGCTCGTCTAATATCACACTATATGCTGTTCACGCCTACATATAGATTAACCATAGCCTTCCTCATAGAAGTACAACTTTTACTACAAAGTTTGATTTGAATCTCATAAGTTAATGCTTTTTTTTCTTGCAGTACTACAACTTTAATATAATTTATTCATGAGAATAAACTCATGAAATTACAACCTTTCCTCTTACAACTTTATTCTCTTGAATTACCAATTTTATTTTTACATTTTTTATTTTTTATTTCATAATGTGACACTGATCCCCTGTCATAAAAATAAACAATAAAAATAATAAATTGATTTAAAACAATTAAAATAAAATAAAATGATTATAGTTATAATAATACAGCTAATGATATAATAACAATAATAATAATAATAATAGTTATTATATTATCAATCAATCAATCAGACTTTATTTATAAAGCCCTTTTCATACAATGACATTGTAACACAAAGTGCTGTAAAAGAAAAACAACTTCAAATAGAATAAATTAAGAAAAAGATCCCAGCCTCAGCCCCAAACCCAAACCCATCCCCCACAATCCTAAGGTTAACAACACAATATGCAACAATAGTAATAAAAACAATAAAAATAAAATAAATAAATAAATAAAAAATCTAAATAATTTGCTGAACGAACTGAGGAAACGCTCTCATGTTATCTTTATGAGGAAACACTGGAGGTAAAATAAGATGTTAAAACTCAAAACAGGAAATTAAAATCACCAAAGTAAAATACATTTTTAAAGATAATAAAAGACTAAAATATTAAACCATTAAAATAAAATAAAATGTGAGACTTAAAATAAATAAATAAGTAAATAAATAAATAAATAAAGTAGAATTAAAGTGACTACATTTGAAATAGATAATAAATAAATAAATAGATAAAACTGTTAAGAATAAAAATAGAACTTAGTTAATTGCAATACTAAAAAGGTCGGTCTTGAGTTTGCCTTTATTATTATTAAGTAATATAATACAAATAAGAATACAAATATTCGTTATCTAATTGCAGTTTTCAAAACAGGGTAATAAAATGCTTTTAAAATGAGATAGAAAAATAAAATACAAGAATAGAAAAATGTAAGGAAGATGATGACTGAAAATGTTGAAAAAGTTAGGGGTAAGAAGGTAAAAACTGAAGGAAATAAATCAATACAAAGAAGGTTAAAGCTGGGGTTGGTAGTCTCGGAAAACCAGCATGAATTTGAATGTAGCTTTTCCTCATGACTCCGTCTAACCCCTCCCCTCCTCCCTCAGAGCTCCTCCAAAACGACACCCCCCCGCTCACATGCACGAGCGCCGCTGACTTGCGACCATATGATGGTGATTGATTCAAAACCGGTCCTCACCAAAACATTCTCATAGTGAAAGTTAAAAACACAAACAAACATGGCTGCTGTTAGTACTCACAACTGTCATTCTAGCATTATCCAGTTGTACTGGTGACACGATATCAGGAGAAAAGTTATAACACATATATAATACTGTAACAGCTCTACTGTTTGTTAAACGTGTTCAGTGTAGATGTTCTTAATTCCTACAGTGTTGACAGTCAGTGAAGGCATCAGGAGAGGTGTAGCGTGTGTGAGCGGGAGAGAGGAGAGACAAGAGGAGAAGTTTTTCATTCATTCAAACATTGATTGTTGTTTTGTTGGTTGGCGTGATCACGGCCGACAGTGACCGGTTATTAAAGATCAACGTGTTCACGAATCAGCTCGTCATCACTACAGCGTCCGGACGGACGCTACAATAAATATATATTTTCTGTAGGACTTACTGAACGTCATTAATTATTCTGCTTGTTGGTGAGAGCTTTTTAGACTCTGATCCGGACTACAGTCCTGAGCAAAGCACCTCATCAGGTCAGAGGGGACAGGCCCGAGGACGAGCGAGAGGGGCAGTAAATAGAGTCAGGGGAAGTAGAGGCAGGAGACGGGGACTCGGAGGAGTACACGCCGGGGGAAATGTACGCGCAGGAGGCGGGCAGAACGGCTGGACGGGATTTGATTGGTTTAAAATTTGGGGAACCAAAACACTGTGATTGGTTGGTGTTTTCCCAGGTTTACTCCGGCTGTAGATAGCAGCTTTTTTCACTCTTTTTTAAGAACACATCATGTATTGATTGCCATCAGGACATAAAGATCATTTTAACCAGTATGACAAAAAGTGTATCTAAATCTGATTACCAACCCCAGCTTTAAGACTACAAAAGATTAAAATAAATAAACCAAGATAAAGAAGGTTAAGAATACTAACAGATTAAAGGAAACTAACCAAACATTGTCCAAAAAATAGAAACAGAAAAAGATAAAAGGTTAAAACAATCAAACGTTTTTATTCCCAGGTTTTTCTCACTTTGAGAGTCAAAAACCCAAGCATTTCATAATGACATGAGAATAGAAACCCTTATCCTGTTTTAATTGTTCAGTATAACCAGTTTTGATCAACTGTTAACTGTCAGTCGACTAAAAGAAGAAGTGGCGTCAGAGGGTGAGAGGAAAAACAAAGTCAGACAAGCAGAAGTGTTCAGAGATAAAAGTGGATCCCTCCAGTCGTCCTGACCTGATCAGACTGAATTATGGTGACACAGAAACACTGTGACATTTTAATGAAGTTCATCATTTGTACTCAGAGGACTTTGAATATCAGTGATAAGACACTGACGACTGTTCAGGGTCATTAATCCAGCACCCAACACTTTATCATACAGTGTACCTCTGTCTCACAAGTATATTATAATTAAGAATGAATCTAACATTCATGTACTTTTAGAGTTTCATCATTTGTTTATACCTTTTTTAGAGTATCTTCAAATAAAAGAAATGACTTTATTTTGAATATTAAAGCTAAAATTTTAGGATATGTTCCACCGTTTTAATGCGAAGGTCTCCACAGAGCACATGTGGACACCTGCACACCAAATAAAATCCACTCTATCCTCATGTTTTCCTCCTCTAGATCCTCGCCCTGGTCGCCGTCAGGAAAGCCATGGACTACATGTTCTCCCAGCACGACCTCAGCTTCCTGGACGACGTCATCCCAGAGAAGGACAAGAAGAAGAAGGAGGATGATAAGAAGAAGAAGCGAGGGAGCATAGACAGTGACGCTGAAGATGTAAGGATCTTGAATGAAGCAAAAATGAACAAGAGCTTTATTTTTATTTATGTTTTAATGATAAATGTCACATAGCTGCACAACCCCAAGTCTACACCTACACCCACACCCACCACCAACAACAAGCTTTCTCTCTTTACAGCAGCATGCAGATTATTTTATTTTTTCAAATGTGCATCATGCATTTCCTCTTGGTCATCCCATATCCCAAATCCTATGTGACGGACTTTCAGAAGAAGCAGCGAGACACAAGCCTCTGTCTGTTTCTTGTACTTGTGACACTCGAGAGTCAGGTGCAGGATGATCATGCATGAGACTGATTTAAAGGTGACATATCACGCTTTTTTCATCAACATATATTGGTCTAATGTTGGCTGAATATACACGGCTGCTCAGAGATCGCGTTACTTCAACCCTCTGAATCTGATCCTGATGGAGAGGCGCCTGCAGCAGGACCTTTCTGAAGGATTGGTCATAGATTTTGTGTTTCTTGTTGTTTTATTTATCAGTATGTCGACGTGTGTCTTGGTACACAGCTACGAACATGTAGCTATGTGGCTATGCTAACTAGCGCTAGCACTTATCCATGATAAATAAAAATCATCCACTAGATCTTCAAATCTGCAGACGTGGGGAGTAAAACCGACCTCTGCCAGAAAGGCAGCAGGACCTTTTATGAAGGATTGGTCACATATTTAGTGTTTCTTGTTGTTTTATTTGTCAGTATGTCGACGTGTGTCTTGGTACACAGCTACAGCTATGAACATGTAGCTATGTGGCTATGCTAATTAGCGCTAGCACTTATCCATGACAAATAAAAATCATCCTCTAGATCTTCAAATCTGCAGACGTGGGGAGTAAATCCGACCTTTGTGTTTATTAAGACAGCCTACAACTATCATTCCTCCCTCCTAAGCTCCTTGTTAGCACACATTTGTGCAGGTAATGAAAAACAGAGGAGGGATTCAGTATTATTTTATACAGTCTATGGGCTGAACAAGCTCCGAGCTCTGACTTCCTGTTACAGACCGGATATTGTTGTTACGTAACAAAAACACGGAAGTCTGAAACGGCTCGTTTCACACACATTTACAGAAAGGTGGAGAAATCAAAACAGGGGCAGAATGGATTTTTTTCATTCTCGGGGGGTTTGTAGACATGCCAGGGAAACATATTTCAGGTAGAGAACCATTAAAAAGTCAATTTTGCATGATATGTCACCTTTAAAGGCCCTGTGAGGAGTTTTGAACTGGCTGAGAAACAGACTGAAAATGATACTGGTGCCTCTTTATGACCTTCAATAGCAAACAAGTCCATCAGCAGCAACACTGACACCTTCTCTGTTGTCATTTTTAATGCCTGAAACCACCCTGAGGGGGTAGGTGTCAGACCAGATGATGGACATCTCGCTTCAGGAACAGCCTTTATTCGACTATTTTCTTGGAAACTAATCACATTGCCTGGTAAAGTTGATTCTTAAAAGACAACAGGATGAAGTTTTTGTTGAAAACACTACTTTTGCATGTTTAGGACAAGAGATAAGAGGTGTCACTTTGTGCACAAGGGGGCGCCAGAATCGATACAAAACAAAAGTTCCTCACAGCAGCTTTAATTTATCTCTGTCTTTCTAAAAATCTTCATGGGTCTAGTCAGATCTTAGTGACTGATTCTCAACATAGGCCAAGTTTGAATTGGTCAGATTGCGTCTGAAGTGGTGCTACTCTTCAGCCTCACGCCTTAGGTCTTAGGAGTGTGGATGCATTTGGAGTCAAACTGTGAACTTTGACAGTGTTATATTTGCTTTAAGACCAGATCTAATCATGCCCAGGTCTAAGTTTTGAAAGTCACATTGATGCATTTTGATATTTCTTCTTCTAATGTTCGGATGTGTTTCAGATCCAGGCCAGAAGCTTAGATGAGTGTTAGAAACATACACAGTATTGAAAAACCACAACATCAGAGTACTGAGAATGTTTATCACATCTTATGTTGGACGTTCATGTTGGAAAGTTGACAAAGGACCATGAGTTAGAGAGTTTCACAATAACAACAAAGGGTAAGACAAGCTAAGGATAGTGACTGGGTGTTCAAAACAGTCTTGACTCTGACGACAGGTAAGCAGCGATCGCTTGAAAAACATTAGAGATGCTATGAAATGCTTGAACCTAGATGTGCTTAAAGGGACAGTTCTTTTTTTTTTTGTAAGCCGGTCAGCTCAGCCTCTTGTTGAGGAACCGTATGGAGAACCGGAACGGCGGCATAGAAATGAACCCGTCTGCAGCGGTTGATAGTCTAGCTTCTGTAACAGTTCTCCACCTGGTTCTCCAAGCTGACCAGGATCCTCTATGGCTTACTACTGACTCAAGTGGCAGCCTCCGGTCTTAAAGGGGACATATCATGCCCTTTTTCAACCATTTAATACAGTCCCCTGATATCTAAAGGTAAAAACCTTGCCATGTATCAGTCAAAATATTTTATGAATCAAGCTCCAGAGGAGGTTTTGGACCAGCTCTAAACACCCTTTCTAAAAACCCTCAGTTTTGGGTGTGTGTCTTTTTAAATCCACATGAGCTCCTTTTCTCTCACAATGTTGTGCGGTGGACGACCATGCAGTGAAGTACCAGATTTTTTTGCTTTCACCCAAACGTCTCATGTCACGTTTGATTGACAGCTGCAGAGAGAGACAGCATAAGACTCGGACGATGTTAGTTTGAGTTCAGCATTTTCCAATATGGCACCCGCGGATACTACGTCCATTTATTTTACAGTCTATGCTACTGACAAGTACCTGATACAACCTCACTTCATCAACAACAACAAAAGCTATCCCTTTAAGGAGAAGATCATAGCTTCAGTAAGAATAAGTCAGTATTAAGTTTTTGTTTCATGCAAAATCATGAGACCCAGGTGCACAGCCTGTGTTTAGCTTAGTGATCCACGTAGACCTGATCCTAGTAGATTTAAAGAAACCAGAAACAGTAACCACTAAGAAGACAAACTACATCCACATAGAGCGTTACCAACTCAAAGGGATCCTCAGCTGTTTATCAAATCAACGTTCTGTGTTTTTCGGTGGAAGTTTCCTTTAAAGCTAGGGTTAGTAGTCACGGAAAACTAGCATTGGATTTGAATGTAGCATTTCCTCAGGACTCCGTCTAACCCCTCCCGCCCCGCTCACATGCAGGAGCGCCGCTGATTCGCGACCATATGATTGTGACTGATTCAAAACCATTCCTCAGCACAAATGTACGCTTTGCAGGAGGCGGGCAGAACGGCAGGACGGGATTTGATTGGTTTCATAATTTGGCTCCTGATGGCAGGGATTGGTTGGTGTTTTCCCAGGTTTACTCCGGCTGTAGAGAGCAGCTTTTTTTCGCTCTTCTTTAAGAACACATTTTGTATTGATTGCCATCAGGACATAAAGATCATTTTAACCAGTATGACAAAAAGTGTATCTAAATCTGATTACCAACCCCAGCTTTAAAGACAGTAAATAAAGCTCAGTCCAGGTTCAGTGTCATGAATGCAGAAGTGTGAGCTGATGCGAGGTGCCGTCTCAGGATCTGTTTCCTCTCTCCGACAGTCTGACTATCCTTACAATGAGAATGTTCCCAGCATTAAAATCCCCATGGACATGATGGAGCAGGAGCCCTTCTTAGGTGATAAGACCTCTGACAGTGAGTAGACCCGACCTTCCTGCAGCACCAGAGGAACTTCTTCTTCTTCTTGGTCCTGTCTGACTCCTGCTCTGCTACCTCGTCCAGCCTCTCTAACCGCTTTGTCTCAAGCAGTGGATGCTGCTGTGGCGTGTTGTTCTGTCACTCACCGCATGATGCTAACTCTTCTGTTTCAAAACCTGCATGACATTAACTCGCCTCTTCTCTTCTTGTCTTGGATGATGATGTGTTTCTATAAGATTATATCTTATCTTTATGTCTCTAACCTCCATCAGTTTACAGCTCTAATCTAGTGACGTAACCTTCATCTGTGGATTTAATTCAAGTGTTTAAGCAGAGTATCTGATGGATGCTGTGTGCCTGGTAGCAGCTAATCTCTTCAGTTTCTTCTCCTCTCTGGCTGAAATGTCTTTCAACTTGAGAGGATCTATCACATTATGTCGTCCACATGCAAGCTAACGGGTGTCTCTGCATTTTTCTTCCCCAGGAGAGAAGTCCCCTTCATTCCTTGAACGACACACGTCGTGCTGAGCAGCTTCGCTACTACCAGGCTAGATGTTTGTCCAGGTGAGACGTTTGTTTTTGAGTTTAGAAACAAAGACTGTCCACATTCAGCGTGCTAAAGTTGATTTCATGTTCATTTCAATCTTGACTCTGGGTGCAAAGGTCACCAAAGGTCAAGAGACAGAATAACAAGCTAATGTTTGATGCTAGTTTGAACTTTAAAGGTCATGAAAGGTAATTAAGTTATCTTAGGTAAGGCTGAACTGATATTTTTCAGAGGTAAGCAGTGGTGCAGTTTTTCAGCTCTGATGTCTCCTGTCTTTAGTCGTGCCACTCTCAGAGGGGATTACTCACTTGTGGTCACGCAGGAGGAGCAGAAACAAGCTGTTAAAGCAGCATCACCTCATAAGCTGATCCTTGTGTTAGGGATGCACCAAAGAAAAAGATTTAAAGAAAGAAAGAAATAAATGATAATAATAACAATTATAATAGCAATACTACTACTACTACTACTACTAATAATAATAATAATAATAATAATAATAACACAATAATAATTAAAAAAAAGAAATAATAATAATAATAATCTTTCTTTATTTAGCACTTTTCAAAACAGTGTTACAAAGTGCTTTAAAAATAAGAAAGAAACTAAAAGACAATAAAAGAGAAATGCGAGGAAAAAAAAGTTTAAGAAAAAAAACTGCAGGGAGGGAAGAGCCAAAAGAAGTGACAGATATATGAAGGAAGATAATAAAGGTGACCGCCAACAAATAAAAGGAAATCAAACAATATTGTAATAACAAAAACAACAAAAGAATATACAAATATAGAAATACAAAATTAAAGGTGACATATCACGCTTTTTTCATCAATATATATTGGTCTAAGAGGTCCCCAAAACATGTCTTTAAAGTTTATGCTCAAAAAAACACTTTGAAATCAGATTTTGGTCTGCCTGAAAAACCCTCTTCTTCATTCCTCATCAGAACACTCTGTTTTCTCTCTGACCACGCCCCCTCAGGAAGTGGATGTGCCTCGGCTCTCCAGCACGTTGATCTAATGTTTACATGTTGGCTGAATATACATGGTTGGTAATGAAAAACAGAGGAGGGGTTCAGTATTATTTTATACAGTCTATGGGCTGAACAAGCTCTGAGCTCTGACTCCGTGACAGACCGGATATTGTTGTTACGTAACAAAAACACTGAAGTCTGAAACGGCTCGTTTCACACACATTTACAGAAAGGTGGAGAAATCAGAACAGGGGCAGAATGGATTTTTTTCATTCTTGGGGGGTTTGTAGACATGCCAGGGAAACATATTTCAGGTAAAGAACCATTAAAAAGTCAATTTTGCATGATATGTCACCTTTAAGAAAATCCTGCCAATGAAAAAAATAAAGATGAAAACTGAGAAAATCAGGTGGGTTTGATGTGAGAAGTAAAAATGTGGCAGATCGCAGATAGTTTTTTTAAGTGTATGATTTTGATTTTTTGTGGTTGCACGTGACTTAAATTCTGGATTTTAACTTATTAGAAAGGCTAAAGAGAAACTATGAATACTTACAAACTATCATTCAGCCTCCACAGCAAAAAGGTGACTGTCGGCTCACACATCATGCTAACTAGCACACAACAAATAAACAATATATCAGCTTCTGCAACCAGTGAATGCATTAGTTCTTCTATATATCAGTGCTTCCCTAATGAGCATGTACTTATAGTCCGGCCTCCTGATAACTGTTATTTTCCTTCTCTTTTTGCTCTGTCTTTGGTCTCCACCATCTCCAAAAAGAAACATGTGGCTCTTTAGCTGATCAATGCGCCAGTTTGTTTGCGCTCTCATATATATATATATTTTTAAGTTATATTTCTTTGCATTTTCGCCTTCATTCATAAGATGGCATAAGAGACACAGGAAATGTTGGGAGTAGAGAGTGGGGGAAGACATGCAGAAAAATTGTCAAGGCCTGAGAGACGAACCTGTGACTGCTGCGACAAGGACTATAGCCTCTGTATATGCGGTGCACACTTAGACCGCTAGGCCAACGGAGCTCTATGCTTTTTAAATGTTTAATTTTGCTTATAGGTCATTTTTTGTTCTTGTACCCAACTTAAATTCTGGATTTCAAGTTATTAAAAAAGCTGTAAAATCAATCTTAAAAGAACAATGGATATTTACAAACAGAAATTAAGCTATCATTCAGACTCCACAGCAAAAACGTGACTGTAGGCTAACACATCATGCTAACTAGCACACAACAAATACACAATATGTATCAGCTTCTGCAACCAGTGAATGCATTAGTTCTTCTATATATCAGTGCTTCAGTAAAGAGCATGTACTTATAGTCCGGCCTCCTGATAACTGTTATTTTCCTTCTCTTTTTGCTCTGTCTTTGGTCTCCACCATCTCCTAAAAGACAGGCTCTTTAGCTGCAAAATGCGCCACTTTGTTTGAGCTCTCATATGTTATATTTTTTGCATTTTTCACCTTTTAATGGATAAGACAGCTGAAGAGAGACAGGAAATGTGAGGAGCCCCTTTGTGGCGACTCAGTCAGCTGTGCTTGCTTTAGCAGCATGAAGTAAGGCATGTCTCGATCCCTACCTTTCAGTCTCTGAAGTCTGTGAGGGCTTATATTACACACTGAGGTTCATTTATTTGTCCTCTTTGTAAACATTTTAAGCAGGCGAGGAGGAAATGAAGAGGTTAAGTGAATGAGGTGATGGCTTGCAGCAAAGGTGCGGTTGTTAAAATGACACCTCAGAAACAGAGGCCATGCTGGATTGTAACCTTGTTTACATACATGTGGATGAACAGTACATAACACGTTGAATTACCAGTAGATTTCGGACTAGATCAATGCAAGCTTGTATTGCGTCATACTTACGCACTATGCCTAAGTGATTTGAGCTTTAGAGGAAACAATCAGCCTTAAAGAGAGAGAACAAGCCTTGTTTTTGGGCAGATATTTAGAGAGATGATTATGATGCTCAGGGGGAGATTATGTTTCTCAAATCAAGCCCACGACCTCCACGATCCACGGCTCGTACGCACGGGTCAGATTTTGTTACTGCCTTAGCCTATCCGCTCTACGACTCTCATGGCAGCGCAGACGGAAGAGGATTAGTGTTTGGGTCAATGTGTGAAGAGCAGCTGTGAGCTCTGCACATCTGTGATGTCGAATAACAAACTAAAGGATTTTCTCTTTCTAATTGGTTTCCAACTGTGAGATCGGACGAAGGGTTGGCTTTTGTTAAAATTACTGCTGAGGAACTCAAAGACAGAACGCTTTTCAGTGTCTTTAAAAATGCTTCACTGTCCAACACTCTTTTTAAAAGCCATCTCCTTGAGTAAAAGAAACCCCTTACACTGAAATGTAGCTTGAAATATCTCCCCCTGCCGAGCCTGAGTTTAAAGAAAACAAGAAAAAACAACTGAGAGTCTCAGATGAAGTAGTTTCCTCTCGTGTTTCTTCGAGGACCTTTGGCATTACAGTTGTTTGAGCACGTGTCTATTAGAGTCGGTAACATCTGACGGGGCATGAATCGCAGTGATGACATTACAAAGTAATCCTGTCTCCACTAAGATTGAAGCCAAATTGCTTTGAACTCAGATGACCTCACGAGCCTGCGAGCAAAATGGTTGAATTTGTGCCATCAGGAAGAAAAACCAGAGATGTTGCCAAGTGCATTGTGGGTCGTTCTCTGTTATACATGTTTGACTTTACATGACGCTTTTCTCTTTCCTTTTTTTATGGAAATTCCACCCTGATAAAAACATAACTGAGTCTCTGCTTTAAATAGCATTTTAAGGTTGTGTGGACACGATGAGTTAAACCTTGAATTGTTTTATTTTATGTCTTTATTTTGAAAAAACATCCAATATTTAACAATCGCTGATATTTATGATCCTGCAAAGAAACATCAGCTGAATCTGCAGCTCGTCAAGGCTTTGAGACGGTTTTTAAAAGAAGTGAACATGGAGCTGAAACCTGTGCACAGTTCCCTCTCACAGCCTCAGTGGCTTTTTTTTTTAGATACGAAAGCTTAAATAATCAGCATTTAGCAGCTAAAGAGCCACATGTTGCTTTGAGGAGATGGTGGAGACCAAAGACAGAGCAAAAAGAGAAGGAAAATAATCTATTGCATGGCAAAGTTAGCATGATGTGTTAGCCTACAGTCACGTTTTGTGCTTTGGAGGCTGAACGATAACTATTTCTGTTTGTAAATATTCATCCTTTCTTTTTTAGATTGTTTTAAGGTTTGTCTAATAACCTAAAATCCAGAATTGACGTTGTGCACAAGAACAAAAAAATTAACAATAAGCAAAATCAAACATTTAAAAAGCATCAATACGGGGAAGGCTATAGTCCTCGTTGCAGTGGTCGCAGGTACGTTTCTTGGCCTCTACCATTTCCTGCATGTCTTCCCCCTACTCTCTACTCCCCACATTTCCTGTCTCTTTTCAGCTGTCTTATCCATTAAAAGTGAAAATGTCCAAAAATATAACTTAAAAAAATATGTTTATGAAAGCTCAAACAAAGCGGCACATTGAGCAGCTAAAGAGCCACATGTTTCTTTTTTGGAGGCGGTGGAGACCAAAGACAGAGCAAAAGGAGAGAGAAAATAACAGCCATCAGAAGGCTGCACTACAAATACATGCTTATTAGTGAAGCACTGATAGATAGAAGTACTTAAGCATTCACTGGTTGCAGAAGCTGATATATATCTATTGAATGACAAAGTTAGCATGATGTTAGCCTACAGTCACGTTTTGTGCTTTGGAGGCTGAACGATAACTCTATTTCTGTTTGTAAATATTCATCCTTTCTTTTTAGATTGTTTTAAGGTTTGTCTAATAACCTAAAATCCAGAATTTAAGTCGCGTACAAGAACAAAAAATGACAAATAAGCAAAATCAAACATTTAAAAGCATCAATATGGGGCGCCTTTTGCCTAGTGTTCTAAGCGTGCACCCCATATACAAAGTCCTCGTTGCAGCGGTCGCAGGTCCGTTTCTTGGCCTCTACCATTTGCTGCATGTCTTCCCCCCGCTCTCTACTCCCCACATTTCCTGTCTCTCTTCAGCTGTTTTATTCATTAAAGACAAAAATGTCCAAAAACTGTATAACTTAAAAAAAAAAAAGATATGAAAGCTCAAACAAGGATGTTTAGGAGATGGTGGAGACCAAAGACAGAGCAAAAAGAGAGGGAAAATAACAGCCATCAGGAGGCCGGATTACAAATACATGCTCATTAGGGAAGCACGGATAGATAGAGGTACTTATGCATTCACTGGTTGCAGAAGCTGATATATAAATGATACAAGCGGCAACCTCAGGCTGGGAGAATTGAAGCCCATGCAGAAGTGTTAAAAACTGCAGTTTCTCGAGTGTCCACTTGAGGCTGGCTCCAGAAATACCGGAAAACCACAAACACACAAATTCAAGAAAGCCGATCTTTACAGCAGAAATAAACATGTTTACAGCCTGGTACAAAAAACAAGTGTAGTCTGGATAGCTCATTTCTCGATAGGCACACACTGTACAGGGCAATTTTGAAGATATTAAGATTCTGAGTCTTCCAATGAGAGGCACAGCTGACTTGATCAACAGGTGGGAACACTGTAGCTGTTGGCTAGGAGGCTTAAAGCCCGCCTCTTTACCTCACACTAGCTTGACAGAAGTTAGGTTGAGTTCAGCATTTCCAATATGGCTCCCGCTGATAATCGGCTTCAAAACAGCCCTTCAGAAACAGATGGGTGACGTCCATTATTTATACAGTCTATGATATGACCAGGAATATTCCTGTTGAGATACAAAATCTCTTTTACAAAGGACACAGACAGACTGTAGATAGCAGTGATGTCCATGTCCTAACACTGCTCTCTGTGTGTTTCAGCCCTGAGATGAGTCCGCTGAAGTCTGTGCCTCAGATTAGAATAGACATGGACCCAGACGATGATAATTCATTTTACTGGAAGAGCCGAGGATCAGAGACGTCTCTGTGAAGCACCGAGCTGAGCAGGCGGTGAACCCTGCAGCACCTGCAAGACGACGCTTCTCCTGTCCTCTTCCTTTTTTTTTTTTTTTTGTTGTTGTTGTCGTTTTTGTTTTTAACTCCAAAATCTTTTCTATGATTGAAGGACTTTGGTCTGAAAAGATGGTACAGAAAAAAAAAGGGAACTTACTCCAGACAAAAGCTGTCTAACACTCTGACATTTAAGAAAAGTTGTTTTTTTCTAATAATGAAACATTTCCTTCTTTTGAGTCTTCTCTTTGTATCTCTCTCACAGAGTAAAAAGTCTCACTCAAACACACTTCAATATAACTCCTTCCTACTCTTCTATGCAACTCTTCTCACACATCACTGACGAGCTGCAGCTCTCTGACCACGCATGGGAAACCCTCCCTCGCTCTTTTTATATGAAAATATATAAATATCCTCTATCTGACTTTTTATATACATGGAATTACTCTAATAACATTTTCCTGTAGCAGGAAAAGTATGTTTTTTTATAGCTCTACCTCTATGTTTTAGGATAAATGCTTATCGTGACACAATGACACATGTTGATTTTTGACACAGCATGTCATCTCTGTCATCTCGTAGAGTTCAAATGATTCCAGAGCTTCACTGTCTCATAGTTCGTGTGCAGATAGATTCTATAAGTTAACAGTGAATTAACAATGCATATGTGTATGTGCAGATGAGGTACATATTTTTACGATCACTTTTTGATGCAGTTTTCATCGCTTCACTTTCTCTTTCTAAGTTTCTGAACTTTTCTTTCATGTCTTCACTTCAAACTTTTGTTACTTGTTTAAATTAATCAAAGGTTTCTTTGTCTTTTTTTTTCCTTTTTCTTTTTTAAAAAATGATTACATAATGTGTTTGATTTTCTTTATTCTCGTGTCCTTTCTTCATTTTATGGGTAGTAAACAGTAAAGCGATTCATAATCATCTGATATATTTCAGCCAAACTTTAACTCTAACTAGGAATGCATATCATATGATTGCTTGTGCTGCACAAACTACTTTACCTAAGTGGCTTATAAGACATCGATCCAGACTGAAACACTCAGACGATCCAAATGATAAGAAGGGAATTGAATCCATGTCAACTCCATGCTGTCCGACACTTTCAGTCTGACCCTGATAACATGTTAGAGCTTCCAAGAACATAAACATATCTTCATGTGGTACTCACGCCATTTTTTTTTTACTGAGTTATGTTCACTGTTCGTATTCTTCCTCCTCTTACAGGCTTAGACACAATCCCTCACTAAAGAGTAGCATCCTAAATTCTTAAATTATCCCACTTCAATTAAAGGGAAACACTGAACTTTATACTCCACTTTATGTACTCTTACACACTTACACATCTCTATCTATACAAGTATCTATGATTGGCCCAACATGTCCCAACTACATCATTGAAATTCTCTTGCATGCTTCTGTTGTTGATTAAAGTGAAATAATCTGAATTATATTATTGCAATGTAAAAAGGAAACAACTTAAACTTTGCAAACTTGAGGTACAAAGAGCTCTTGACTGTTTTGATTTAACTTATTTTATATTAGCATGCAGCCCAAAGTGTTTCACAAAAAAAACAGAAACAGAAAACAACAAAAATTTGCAAAATAATGAAATATATAATCATAAAAAAATACTTAAAAATAAAATAAATACAGTTAAGTTAATAAAATAAGTAAGAGTAGAAAGCAAAATTAAAAATCTGTTAAAGTTAAAATAATCAGATAAATACAAGAAATAAATAGATAAGTAATTCAATAAGATAAATCAAGGTTGTTAATACAAAACAAAAGAAATTACTCTAAATTAAAAGCCAGTTTTAATGTCCAGAGGCAGAGAGCTCCACAGTTTGGTTGCTGGTGCTTCTGTGAGACACAATAAATATTTAAAAGAGAAGCATTTGATATTTAAGTTGAGGATCTGAGTACCTCTGCCGCCATCACTGTTTTGTATTGAAGTCATCACAAGTCCTGTGTCAAGGCTTTGACGCCTGTCTTCAATGTTCCCACAAAGTTTACTAAAGGAAACAACACAAATGTAGTTTTGTGCTTTAATAAGATTGGTCAGAGGATATTGGGGTGAAAAAAGGTGCTGTGTCCACTGCAGCCTTTTTTTTTTTTTGCATTGGCAGCACCCTCGACCTCAATTTCAGAGCGCTTCTCACCAGCGTTTACTTACTTCGGCAAGGTTCCGAAAGTAGTCCTGCCAAATATGGACCGCTGGGTCTGTTTGAAAATACTCTGTGTGCTTCATACTACTTCAACGACATTTCATCAAGAAACTGGTGATGAGAAATCATGTCATTGCATCAGCAGCAGCTCTTAAAGGTGACATATCATGCTTTTTTCATCAATATATATTGGTCTAAGAGGTCTCCAAAACATGTCTTTAAAGTTTATGCTCAAAAAAAACACTTTGAAATCAGATTTTGGTCTGCCTGAAAACCCCTCTTCTTCAGTCCTCCTCAGAACAGCCTGTTTTCTCTCTGACCACGCCCCCTCAGGAAGTGGATGTGCCTCGGCTCTCCAGCACGTTGATCTAATGTTTACATGTTGGCTGAATATACACACTGCTCACAGACCCGCGTTACTTCAACCCTCTGAATCTGATCCAGAATCTGATCCTGACGGAGAGGCGCCTGCAGCAGGACCTCTCTGAACCATTGGTCACAGATTTAGTGTTTCTTGTTGTTTTATTTATCAGTATGTCGACGTGTGTCTTGGTACACAGCTACGCACATATAGCTATGTGGCTATGCTAACTAGGGCTAGCACTTATCCATGATAAACAAAAATCATCCACTAGATCTTCAAATCTGCAGACGTGGGGAGTAAAACCGACCTCTGCCAGAAAGGCAGCAGGACCTTTCTGAAGGATTGGTCACAGATTCTGTTACTTGTTGTTTTATTTGTTAGTATGTAGACGTGTGTCTTGGTACACAGCTACAGCTACAGCTACAGCTACAGCTACAGCTACAGCTACAGCTACAGCTACAGCTACAGCTACAGCGACATGTAGCTGTGTAGCTATGCTAACTAGCGCTAGCACTTTTCCATGGAAAATAAAAATCATCCACTAGATCTTGCCTCCCTCCTAAGCTCCTTGTTAGCACACATGTGTGCAGGGAATGAAAAACAGAGGAGGGGTTGAGTTGTATTTTATACAGTCTATGGGCTGAACAAGCTCCGAGCTCTGACTCAGTTACAGACCGGATATTGTTGTGACGTAACAAAAACACTGAAAACTGAAACGGCTGGTTTCAGCACACATTTACAGAAAGGTGGAGAAATCAGAACAGGGGCAGAATGGATTTTGTAGACATGCCAGGGAAACATATTTCAGGTAGAGAACCATTAAAAAGTCGATTTTGCATGATATGTCACCTTTAACTCGAAAATTGTCCCTAAAAAAAACAAGGGTGATGACTTTTCTCCTCCACATGGACCCTTGCCTTTGCTGTTGACAAAGCTGACATCAGAAGCCCCGCCCCTTCTTGATTCTGATTGGTCGGTGATCAAGGGAGTGACATTGATGAGCGGCGGTGGTGTTCCAAAAGTTGAACTCTTTTCACATTGGGTTGGAATAGAAAATAGGCAGCAGTGGACACAGCACCTACAAGTCAAAGTCCCTGCTGAAGTGAAAACAAAAAGGGGGGCAGGGACTACTTTAAAAACTGATTTAATTGAAGGACTACTGGATTATAACTAACACGAGTAACTTGTGTAACAAAATATGAAAGTAAAAAAGCTGTCACTGAGTACAAAGTGCAGTATGACCCTTGAATTGTTTGAGTAGACAGAGTAACAAACAAGTCCAAGTAAAGTAGCTCATAGAGGGACAACCATCATAATAAAAACACCTCTCTATTGGGAGATTAACATTTGATTCTGTACCTTTAAAAGCCTTTGAAATGCTTTTAATATGTCTTTGTGTCCCTTAGTTTTACATGGTAATCACATCAGGGATTGATCTGCAAACACTAAGAAGCAGGCCTCTCACAGTTGATCACTTCAGTATCTCTATGTTCTCTCTAAAGGCACACTGAAGCACTTTCTCACTTGTTCTTTGAGTGTAAACGTGTCACAGATTTCATGTCTTCATCACCGCTTTGATTAAACCGTTTAACAAACGAGCCGCCTTCCTCCTCCTGAGAATCATGTACATACGATAAGAAGGCATGTCGGCTCCAACCAAAATGCAACAACTTGTTTTGTACCATCACGTTTGTTGTGTTTTCTTTTCTTTTGTTTTTTTTTGCTCAGTTTGTTTCAGATTGTTAAAGGAGCCTGTTGTAACTCCACATCAGTGTTTAAAGCCGTCATCGGCTCAGAGTGGAGACAAATGTGACTTAACGTCTGAGTGGGAAGTGAGTCTCGCTGTGTCGGCAAGTCGGACAAAAATCTACAACATAAAAAAAAACGTGTTAATTTTAGCGTTCAGAGTACTGATTCTATGATTGTTTTTTGTTTTGGATTAACTTTTTGTGACTTTTAGAACAGGTGAAATGGTTTATTTTAGAGTTTATATTTTTCAAATGAAATGTATATTGCAAATAAACAGAATGATCAAACAGTGACGCGTGTGGTTTTTGAAGTGTGAGAGAAACAAACAGCTCAGCTTAAAGCTGGGGTTGGTAATCAGATTTAGATCCACTTTTTGTTATCCTGGTTAAAATGATCTTTATGTCCTTAACATAGACCCTCACTGCTATCGATGCAAAAAAGTGCCTGCAACCCTTTACCACATGTTTTGGGGATGCTCTGAACTACATCAATTTTGGTCCTCCTTCTTTAATTTGTTCTCTAAAATATTTAAGAAAAATATTCCCCTCTGCCCCCTCACTGCTGTCTTTGGTGTACCCCCAGCAAACATAACCACAACTACCAAACAGAGAAAAGCTCTTGCGTTCTCTTCCCTATTGGCACGACGGTTGATATTGCTGAACTGGAAGAACGCTGCTCCACCCACCCACACTCATCTCGTCCGTAATATAATGTCTAGTCTTCAGTTGGAAAGGATCCGATACAGTGTAAATGGCGCCCTCCAGAACTTCCATAGCACTTGGGATGGTTTTATGAACTTTGTCAAGGATCTTGATGGGCTGCAGTTGGACTGATTAACATCCAGCAGATTTGGTACACTGTTAAAATACTTTGACTGGCAACACTTAACCTATGTGTGCAATCAGCCTTTTTTGGGTGCCAAAATTTTAAACCATTCAAATCCCGTTCTGCCGTTCTGCCCGCCTCCTGCGCGTACATTTCCCCGGCGTGTACTTCTCATCCCCGTCTCCTGCCTCTGCTTCCCCTGACTCTACTGACTGCCCCTCTCGCTCGACCTCGGGCCTGTCCCCTCTGACCCGATGAAGTGCTTTGCTCAGGACTGTAGTCCGGATCAGAGTCTAAAAAGCTCTCACCACGGGGCTCTGACAAGCAGAAGAATGAATGACATTTACTAAGTCCTACAGAAAATGTATATTTACTGTAGCGTCCGTCCGGACGCTGTAGGGATGACGAGCCGATTCGTGAACACGTTGAGCTTTACTTACCGGTCAATGTCAGCCGTGATCATGCCGTGATCATGCCAACAAACAAAACAACAATCAATGTTTGAATGAATGAAGAACTTCTCATCTTGTCTCTCCTCTCTCCCGCTCACACTCTCTACACCTCTCCTGATGCCTTCACTAACCGTCAACACTGTAGGAATTAAGAACATCTACACTGAACACGTTTAACTAACAGTAGAGCTGTTACAGTATAACATGTGTTATAACTTTTCTCCTGATATCATGTCACCAGTACAACTGGATAATGCTAGAATGACAGTTGTGAGTACTAACAGCAGCCATGTTTGTTTGTGTTTTTAACTTTCACTATGAGAATGTTTTGGTGAGGACCGGTTTTGAATCAGTCACCATCATATGGTCGAGAATCAGCGGCGCTCATGCATGTGAGCGGGGGGGCGTCGTTTTGGAGGAGCTCTGAGGGAGGAGGGGAGGGGTTAGACGGAGTCCTGAGGAAAAGCTACATTCAAACTCATGCTAGTTTTCTGAGACTGCCAACCCTAGCTTTAAAGCTGCTGTGAGGAACTTTCATTTAGTGTTGATTTTGGCACCCCCTTGTGGACAAAACTGTCTGCTGATTTCTCCCTGTTCATGTGTAAAAAGTAAAAAAACCTGAAATGTCATCCTGCTCTCTTTTTAACAGTCGGATGTATCACTCATTAAGGAACATTTAGTGTGAAGTAGGGGTGAGCCCGACTAAGGATTTGCTTAGTCAAATCTGATCCATCAGATTTTGCCCATAGTCGACGAATAGTGGAATGTTTGTTGTTTTTCCTTATTGACCCAAAGTCTGCATGATGGTGACCTCATGACAATATTACACATAACCATTTACAATTAAGAGACTCATAGCTTAAAGTAAAAGGGACAACAGAATATTATAAGTATAAAACTTAGATTTTTTAAATCTGTATTGCAAAAACAACGAGGTGATGAAGGAGAGAAAACTCAAATAAGGCCACCATCTGTTAAACATGGAAGAACGCTCCACTATAGAGAAAGGAATCAGGAGATATTTAAACAGTGTTCACACACCTTGCCACTGTAACTTGCTGGATTAAGATGAGATCAGACTGAATCCTGTCTGTAAGATGGGACTGGATCTGATCTTGGGTCTTGGGTCTTTGTTAATAATTGAGCAAAGAGTACGGTCTAGACCTGCTCTGTTTGTAAAAGCGTTTGTTGTGATTGATTGACCGGAGCTGTACCTAAAGTCTCTAAAAGTAGTATGGGAGGTCGAGGCTTCTGTTACAAGGGACCTCTACTTTGGAATAATCTACAAGTCAGGGACCAGCTCATAGTTATGCTGCTACAGGCTTAGACTGACACACTGGGATCCCCTCTCTCTGTATATCACTCACTTTATCTCTCCCTATCCCATTAAAGTTACTAACCATGGACCTTTCTGGAGTCCCTGAGCTCCCTTGTCTCGTAGGTTCCTCTGGATCTCTGCAGTAGACAGCCTGCTGCTGTGGACGTGCCAGACTCCAGCTTCTACAAGTACTACTATCCGTCTCACCTCTATCATCTCCCTCTCTTCATCTCCCTCTCTCCAACACGGTCTCAGCAGATGTGTGTCTAACATGAGTTTGGTCCTGCTGGAGGTTTCTGCCTGTTAAAGGAAGTTTGTCCTTGCCACTGTAACTTGCTAAATGCTGCAAAGTGCTCTGCTCATGGTGGATTAAGATGAGATCAGACTGAGACCTCTTCTTTGGAATAATCTACAAGTCAGGGACTATCTCTTAGTTATGCTGCTACAGGCTTAGACTGACACACTGGGATCCCCTCCCTCTGTATATCACTCACTCTATCTCTCCCTGTCCCATTAAAGTTACTAACCATAGACCTTTCTGGAGTCCCTGAGCTCCCTTGTCTCGTAGGTTCCTCTGGATCTCTGCCGTAGACAGCCTGCTGCTGTGGACGTGCCGGACTCAAGCTTCTACAGCTACTATTATCCATGTCACCACTATCATCTCCCTCTCTTCATCTCCCTCTATCCCTCTCTCCAACACAGTCTCAGCAGATGGGTGTCTAACATGAGTCTGGTCCTGCTGGAGGTTTCTGCCTGTTAAAGGAAGTTTGTCCTTGCCACTGTAACTTGCTAAATGCTGCAAAGTGCTCTGCTCATGGTGGATTAAGATGAGATCAGACTGAGTCCTGTCTGTAAGATGGGACTGGATCTGATCCTGTCTTGATGTTGGGTCTTTGTTAATAATAGAACATAGAGTACGGTCTAGACCTGCCCTGTTTGGAAAGAGTCTTCAGATAACAGTTGTTGGGATTTGGCGCAATACAAAGAAAGATTGATGGATTTAAATCTCTTAATTTGAGGACCTGCTTTGTATCTTATTTGCCAATTTGTAGTCATAGGCTTAATCCATGGTAGTACCTTGCAGATTGGTGTTTCACGCTTTTATATGAAATCTTATTATGAAAATATTTATGATTTAAACATGTTACCATATCAGTTACCACCTCAATCTATAACTTTGAACAGATGGCTTCTGGTTCACAGCTATTACTGATTCAGCAGCTCCCTCTAGTGTCTGAACAGCTGCATTACAACAGACACAAACAGGCATGATCGAATGAACATGACCAGTCTCAACATACATGTCTGTATGTGTATTTTTATACAGAGAACTTTTTCTAATACTTCATTTTCTAGGAGACTTATTTTTTCATCATTAATAATTTGATGCATTTTTTCTCCCTTATGGTTTTATATGGTATTGTTGTCAATACTGTGAAGGGTTTTCATAAAAGCCTGTTTGTCTAGTATGAATTCAATTTAAGCTCCCTTTCTAAATGTGCCCAGAAATAAAAATAAAACCATTAATCACCCCAAAAAAAGATAAACCAGTTACTGAAGATGAAACAGGTTGTCTTCACACTCCTACTAAAAACACTCATCTGAAGTAAATATTCCAAATCTCTGTGAAACAGATGAAAACATGAAGTTAAAACAACAAATGAAGTAAGTGAAGGCAGATTTTTTTTACCCCTGGCTCTGATAAGAATCACTGCAGATTAACACAGACCAGAAAATTACATTATGACTTCAAACGCTGGGTTTCATGCCAAAATAATGACATGATTACAGATTCAATTTCATATTGTGTCCACTAGAGGGCTTACAAGAGCTGTGACAGAGAGATGGGGTGTAAGAGAAAAAGGGTGTGTGTCTGTTCTTCACTTCTTCATGGTTTATAGGTGTTGTAGACTGGGGTTGGAGTGAGATTAGATCTGGTATCACATTCAGTTATGATGGCAGGTTGAATAGTTATTGGTTAAGTAGCATTTAAGGCATTCACAAGACTATAATGTTGGTAGTAGTAAAACTAAACACGATGTCACACTGATGTGTACTAGAGGAGGAGGGTGACAATACCTCTAAAGCACAGACAGCAGCGAGTCCCCTGACTTTTCCTCAAGTGCCATTTGAGGCTGTGAAAGAAGTGTCTCAGCAACTTCTTAAAGAGGGAGTATTATGCTAATTTTAACAGGCGTTATATCGTCCTTTTGATTGCTTTGCAGAAGCTTTACATGATTTACATCTCAGAATATTCCTAATAGATCTCAACCCTCATTTCAACCTCTGTCTGAAACGCTTAATTTCAGCTACTGTCTCTTTAAGGCACCAGAGTATTCCAGAACCCAGGATTCTGGCCCCCAATATTCTGGAATCCAGCATTCCAGAACCCAACATTCAAAAACCCAGCATTCCAAAACCCAGCATTCCAGAACCCAGCATTCCGGAAACCAGCATTCCATAACCCAGCACTACAAAACCAGCGTTCCAGAACCCAGCTTTCCAGAACCAAGCATTCCAGAACCCAGCATTCCAGAACCCAATATTCTGGAACCCAGCATTCCAGAACCCAGCATTCCAAAACCCAACATTCCGGAACCCAGCATTCCAGAACCCAGCATTCCAGAACCCAGCGTTCCGCAATCCAGCATGCCACAACCCAGTAATCCACAACCCAGCAATCCACAACCCAGCAATCCACAACCCAGCATCCACAACCCAGCATTCCAGAATCCAGCATTCCAGAACCCAGCATTCAAGAACCCAGCATTCAAGAACCCAGCAATCCAGAACCCAGCAATCCAGAACCCAGCATTCCAGAACCCAGCAATCCAGAACCCAGCATTCCAGAACCCAATATTCTGGAACCCAGCTTTCCAGAACCCAACATTCCAAAACCCAGCATTCCAAAACCAAGCATTCCAGCACCCAGTAATCCAGAACCCAGCATTCCGGAACCCAGCATTGCAGAGCCCAGCATTCCAGAAACCAGCATTCCCGAACCCAATATTCCAGAACCAAGCATTCTTGAACCCAGCATTCTTGAACCCAGCATTCCGGAACCAAGCATTCCAAAACCAAGCATTCCAGAACCCAGCATTCCAGAACCCAGCATTCCGGAACCAAGCATTCCAAAACCCAGAATTCTGGAACCCAGCATTCCAGAATCCAACATTTCAGAACCCCGCATTCCGGAACACAATATTCTGGAACCCAGCATTCCAGAACCCAGCATTCCAAAACCCAGAATTCTGGAACTCAGCATTCCAGAACTCAGCATTCTGGTCCCAGTATTCCAGAATCCAACATTTCAGAACCCAGCATTCCGGAACCCAATATTCTGGAACCCAGCATTCCAGAACTCAGCATTCCAAAACCCAGAATTCTGGAACCCAGCATTCCAGAACTCAGCATTCTGGAACCAGCATTCCAGAATCCAACATTTTAAGAACCCAGCATTCCAGAACCAAGCATTCTAGCATTTGAAAGGTACAGTGTGTAGAAATGCAAATATTTAACGACATTGCTCACCCCTCTGTGAAGCCATGGTGGCTGTCGAGAAACAGAAGCTCCTGTGATGCATGAGAAGTATGATCCTCCATTTGTCAAGTTTTTACAATCAAAAATGTCAATCAATACAAGTCTTACGCACTCAACAACCACTTCCTCCATCTTCAGCTATAAAAAACACACATGGCGTGCAGTTTGTACGTTTTATGCAGCTACAGAAACATGGCGGTGCAAGATGGCGGCCTCCGTTGAATTGGAATTTGGCTGTGAGAGCTCGGACTAGCCTCTGCTGTTGTCCTTTCCATAGTGTAACATAACCGTGATGTGCATGCTCGTGCACACATTCATGCACAGACAATATGAATCCAATACAGAGAGTTTGAAAGCGGATAATTAATGTCACCCTCCAGAGACTCACAATACAACTCTCATCGAAACCAGCCAACGATCAGAACAATGGACTGCAGCATTAATCTAACAGTCTGCCTCAAACCACCACAGCCTGGTCTCTTTACAGTACAAAACATTCATCTTTGGACATCAGGCAGCTTACACTGAATGTTAATGAGCACAAAACACACAGCCAAGAGGACAGCACACAGGCTTTATATATTCCTGCACTGCACACATTATTGATGACAGCCTCTGAAACAGTTACATGCAGACTTCAACTTTTAGCTTTCACAGCACACACACAGCGGATGCTTCTCCCGGCTTATGAGAGGTAGAATCTAAATTCCAGCATGAGCTGGTAGGTATGTGCACACAGTCCGAGTTGATTGTAAATGTAAAGGAAATGACAGAGAACACAACGTGATGCATCAGAGAAGCATCTCCTCCTGCAGGATAAATCTAGACTGGAACATTTGATAAAGTGTGTGTGTGTGTGTCTGCTCAGAGGAAACAGAGTGTGAATGATTGCAGAGCTGCAGCAGCGATCTGTAAACTGTGAAACGGTGTGTTTATTTTCTGACGTCATGACATGCTGCAGGAGCACCAACCTGCAGGGACAGACTGCAGACTTCCTCACAGAACATGATCACTTTGTGTTATTGTCATGCCCTTTGGTTACTCTGTACGGCTGTTACTCTTTGTGCATATTGAATATTTTTGAATACTTGATTTCGTTTAGTGTAGAAGTGGTACGTATGTTTCCTTGCAGAGTTCAAGCTGAAAACAAGATCCTCAGCGGCTGGAGCAGGGCAGAGACTGATGTCAGCTCTGAGGTTATCCAAACAGCTCTGCCTTTCATTCCACTCTATAAATCTTCTATTTGTTCTCCTTTGTTGACCAAGTCTGAAAGGTAATAATTCTACTCCATTCTTTTTCAGTCTCTTCAAGATTTCACAGTTCCCATTTTAGAGATTGTCTCTACCCTGGCTGCCTGATCTCCCGAAACATATTAGAAAAGTTATGATGTTTTGAGGAATCTTTTCTGCGAATTTGTGACTACAGAAACAAAGGTAACAACTGAGGTGAGTGTTCTGAGAAAGCTTTCTGAAAAAGGCCCTGAGAACACAGTAGTTCTCATAAAACAAGATTTATTTGAAGATCACCTGGGAGGCGTCTCTCAGAACAGCCAACGCTCTTCAAACTCGAAACCCAAGCACAAAATAAAAAAAGTTTAAAGTGCAGAAAACTTTGATCAAAGTTAGTGACAATGACAATATGGTTAATTCTGGTGCATTGCTGGTATAACACAGTCAACAATGAGCATCTGTCACACAGCCTCTAGTGGGAAATTTTACTTTCTCAAGGCTTTCTCTTCTAAGTCTCTGGAGACAAAATTGAGATTTTCACTTCAGCCTCATTCAAGTTTCAAATTGTTCTCATTCGTTTCTCTTTAGTGTCTCCTAAAATTCACTAGGAGAAATAGTTGAGACCATGACATGAGTCTTATTTGAGACTTACATGAGAGATCTCATTAATGGCTCATTTTCTTCTCTTTTTTTTAAAGATATATTTTTGGCCTTTTTGCCTTTATTTGACAGGACAGCTGAAGAGAGACAGGAAATGTGGGGAGTAGTGAGCGGGGGAAGACATGCAGGAAATGGTCAACCGGCCGGGAATCAAGCCGGCGACCCCTGCGATGAAGACTGTAGCCTCTGTATGTGGGGCGCTTAGACCGCTAGGCCACCAGCGCCCAAAAGAATCCACCCCTTTAATTATAATAATCTGGCTAAATCTGGTCAGCCCTTTTTTTGGCCCATATTTTAAATAAATGGTCTGTCATACCTGGTATGAAATCTCTATCTTTTGCAATTTCTCTCAAATCCACTAAATCTTTGTGAAGTTGTTTTGTTCCAAACAGACTTGTAAAGGAAGGACCATAGTGTGAAGTCAAAGAAGAGATCATTTGACATCTAAATAGCTGATCTTGCAAGTGGTTCAAATGTTTTAATGAGAATTGTAAGTTTGTGGACAATTACATTGAAATCTTAATTTTGCAGGGCACTATAAATGTTCCTGAAAAGATGAGCTCAGGCTCTTTCTTTGCTCCATCTGAGCTCAACTTGAGACTCAAAAACTGAGTCTGACTGAAACAAATGGATGAGGTTAGATTGAGAGAGCTCCCTGATTTCTCCACCTGAGCTCAAAAGGAGTCACAACACTTGAGAAATACCTGAGAATCATTTCAGATTTTGATGAGATCTCCTTTTGAACTTAAAGGGAGACTAAGCTGAGACTTTTTGCAACTTTTTTTCTGGAGGCAAGAATGAGAAACAGGAGACATAAACTGTAGTCTCATTTTGCTTTCAAACAGATCTCATTGTTGTCTAGGAGACAGAAATGAAACACTTTTGAGATCTCCTCTCTAAATGTATTTTCCTATTCCTATGGGAGGTGTTATGCTGCATTCATGTGCTTCTCAGATGATCTCAAAGCACACGAACACCGAAGCCATTCCTCCAACTTCAGTGGGTTCACGTTCTTTCAATTCAAATGTCTAAGGCTACGTTCACACTGCAAGGCTTAATGCTCAATTCAGATTTTTTGCTCAGATACGACTTTTTGTTCGCCTGTTCACATTACCATCTATAATGTGACCTGAATCTGATTCCAGTGTGAACTGTGTGCGGCTCTGAACTTCCCCGCATGCCCAAAAGGAACAGTAACAATGACGTCACATGCATACTTTTTTGCAGACACTGCAGCCCAGTGGCGGTTCTAGACCAATTTTACTGGGGGGGCCAGGCTGGGGCCAAGGGTGTTGTCAGAGGGACACATTCAACCCTGACAAAAGAGACTGAGAAGGGCGAGGACCGTCTGAGAACAAACTGGCAAAACATCAGTGCATCCCTATATACTAGACATATATACTACTGTGTACTATATCAACATGCAGACTGACAGCAGCTGTTTGGCTGTTTACATTCAACATGAGTCCCTTAGCGCTCTAAGGGACTGGAACCAAGTGCCACACGCATGTCTTCCGCCTGTAACATCGGCGCGATACCGAAGCTTTTTTTATTTTATAATAATTGTTTGGTGTGGAGGGGGGGGCCAGGTTCAGTTTTACAGTGGCACCGGCCCCTGTTGGCCCCTCCCCAGACCCGCCACTGCTGCAGCCATGTTCTTCTGTATCCCCGTTCAGCAAGTTCCTTCGATATACTTTCAAACACAGACCGGTTATGGTATGAACCCTTAAGCTTTGCTTGTATGGAAGTGTCAGCTCATATATTTACAAGGTCCAAGACTTCGTTGTCCCTCCATTGACTTGCTCCATTGTTGCTATCCTCCGTTTTTGAAAGGCTACCACCGCGCAGAAGTGTGACGTGTGTTGCTATAAAGTGACTTGAAAGTATCACATCCGCCTTGGTCGTTCACACTGAGGCCGCATTGAAAAAAATCAGATCTGTATACAGTGGCTGTTCAGGGGCCAACAGGGGCCAGTGCACCTGTAAAACTGAACTTGGACCCCCCTGTGGCCCCCCCTCCACACCAAACAAATATTAAACAATAAAAAAAGCTTCTGTATCGTGCCGATGTTACAGTCGGAACACATGCGTGTGGCACTTGGTTCCAGTCCCTTAGAGTGCTAAGGGACTCATGATGAGTGTAAACAGCCAAACAGCTGCTGTCAGTCTGCATGTTGATCTAGTACACAGTAGTATATATGTCTAGTATAAAGGGATGCACTGATGTTTTGCCAGTTTGTTCTCAGCCAGTCCTCGCCCTTCTTAGTCTCTTTTGTCAGAGTTGAATGTGTCCCTCTGACAACACCCTTGGCCCCAGCCTGATCAGACCCACCTTTAGTTGTTAAAACATACAGCCACGCCTGGCAACAATCAAGGATCCTGCTTCCATTGTGAAAGGCTTTTATTTGAAGTTTTACAGTAAATCATTTCTAGAACGTGGAAAGAAATATGCTGGAAAACCATTAAGACTCTTTATTCTTGCCTGTTACATTCCTCGAATATTGTTAGGGGATGAGGGGAGTACACACAAATGAAACCCACAGGAAAATGAAGGAGGGAACAAAGCGTAAGAAGATTTAAAAGAACTTGGTACAAAATGAAGAAACAAGAATGACTCAGAACAAGCTTCTGTCAAAAACATGAACTGAAGAGAAGCAAATTAATCTAAATCATGTGTGGTCATGATACATGAGCACTTCTAATTCTAACTGCTATCTAAAAGTAGTATGGGAGGTAGAGCGTTCTGTTATCAGGCACCTCTCCTTTGGAATCATCAACCAGTCAGGGTTCAGGAGGCAGACACCCTTTGTACTTCAAACTCTCCTCTTTGATAAAGCTTATATAGAGCTGGATCAGGCTTGGACCAGCTCTTAGTCATGCTGCTATAACCCCCCCTCCCATTAAAGTTACTAACCATAGACCTTTCTGGAGTCCCTGAGCTCCCTTGTCTCGTAGGTTCCTCTGGATCTCTGCTGCTGTGGACGTGCCTGACTCAAGCTTCTACAACTACTACTATCCATGTCACCACTATCATCTCTCTCTCTCTCTCTTCATCTCCCTCTATCCCTCTCTCCAACACGGTCTCAGCAGATGTGTGTCTAACATGAGTCTGGTCCTGCTGGAGGTTTCTGCCTGTTAAAGGAAGTTTGTCCTTGCCACTGTAACTTGCTAAATGCTGCAAAGTGCTCTGCTCATGGTGGATTAAGATGAGACCAGACTGAGTCCTGTCTGTAAGATGGGACTGGGTCTTATCCTGTCTTGATGTTGGGTCTTTGTTAATAATAGAGCATAGAGTCGGTCTAGACCTGCTCTGTTTGAAAAAGCGTTTGTTGTGATTGATTGACCGGAGCTGTACCTGAAGTCTCTAAAAGTAGTATGGGAGGTCGAGCCTTCTGTTACAAGGGACCTCTACTTTGGAATAATCTACAAGTCAGGGACCAGCTCTTAGTTATGCTGCTACAGGCTTAGACTGACACACTGGGATCCCCTCTCTCTGTATATCACTCACTTTAACTCTCCCTGTCCCATTAAAGTTACTAACCATAGACCTTTCTGGAGTCCCTGAGCTCCCTTGTCTCGTAGGTTCCTCTGGATCTCTGCCGTAGACGGCCTGCTGCTGTAGACGTGCCGGACTCAAGCTTCTACAACTACTACTATCCATGTCACCACTATCATCTCCCTCTCTCCAACACGGTCTCAGCAGATGTGTGTCTAACATGAGTCTGGTCCTGCTGGAGGTTTCTGCCTGTTAAAGGAAGTTTGTCCTTGCCACTGTAACTTGCTAAATGCTGCAAAGTGCTCTGCTCATGGTGGATTAAGATGAGATCAGACTGAGTCCTGTCTGTAAGATGGGACTGGATCTTATCCTGTCTTGATGTTGGGTCTTTGTTAATAATAGAACATAGAGTACGGTCTAGACCTGCTCTGTTTGGAAAGAGTCTGAGGAGAACATTTGTTGTGATTTGGCGCTATATGAATAAAGATTGATTGATTGATTAACAGGCAGAAACCTTGAGCAGAACCAGACTCATGTTAGACAGACATCTGAATTGATCGTTTTGGGGTTGAAAAGAGGGATAGAGGCGATGAAGAGAGAGAGAGAGAGAGAGAGAGAGAGAGAGAGAGAGAGAGAGAGAGAGAGAGAGAGAGAGAGAGAGAGAGAGAGAGATGAGACAGATGGTATGAGTTGTAGCCGCTGTAGTCTGGCACGTCCACAGCAGCAGGCCGTCTACAGCCAAAGGTCACTCCAACCTTGTGGGATTGAATCGGCAACCTTTCGTCTGAGAGAAGACCCACTGTCGCCCAAATAGTCAAGTGATTTTGTGAATGAGGCACGTCGGGAGATAATTAGCGCAGCTCAAATTAGCTCCCAGGCACTGCTCCATTTATTTCATGACTCAGTCTTTGTGAGAGCCTTTAGGAGGTAACAGTAGATATGTACAGACAGACGAGATACACTGTAACATTAAACCTGCAATTAGTTCAAATGATTGAAGCAGTTTTAGCTGGATGTATTATAGTTCCTCACTGTAATGTTTGAGGTACTTTTGTCAAACTTCCTTATACTGAGGCTTTCCAGGAGGCTCCACATCTAAAGAAAAGGATGTGACAACAAGTGACTGAGACCCATTTTCCACTGAAGGAGGCAGAAATAAAGAGGGGAAATAGGTGACAGATGAATTCCCACAGAGGAACCCATGTAGACATTTGTTTGACATTCATCTTTAAACAGCATGCACAGGTAAACATGACAAATCCACATTATAGGTAAGGAGGCAGAGAGAGTTCTCATCATGTCCTGTCTGCTTCCTCAAACAGGTGAGGGATCAACACACAGAAACAACCTGGCCATGCTGAGATCACACACTGGTTCATACTTCTCTGCAGCTGCAGGGATTGTATTTATTCCACACAGTAATGAGTGTATTTTCTTCCCTCTATGACCTCCTCAGGTATCTCTTCTTTCCTTTAAAGCAGAATGTGGAAACGTAACACCTCACTGGATATAATAAAACTGCTGGAGAAAACACAAGATATCAACAAGATGAGCTTCTGGAGTTCACTTCTTAACAACACCTGGTCTCTTTGTCTTTTAATTAGAAGATGAAGATTATTTTGTAACTCAGTTACATTTCAAAAGCTGCTTAATTAATCACTGTTTATATGTAAGGCTGATTAATCACCACAACACTGCTGTCGTTTGATTTATGGAGTCATCTCAGGAAGCTTACATCTTTAGAGAATTAGGGAACACATGTTTTTGTTGCCTGATTCTGAAGAAAAGTGCAAACTAGAAGAAAAATGATCCAAACTTTAATTAAAAATATCTGTAAAACTATAAACTTGTGTTTGTTCCACTCTGTAAACTCACCGTGCCTTTATTTATTTACTTATTTATAATATTTTTTGGCCTTTTTGCCTTTATTTTGATAGGACAGCTGAAGAGAGACAGGAAATGTGGGGAGCAGAGAGCGACAATGGTCGACCATCCGGGAATCGAACCTGCGACCCCTGCGATGAGGAGTGGCCTCTGTATGTGGGGCGCTTAGACCGCTAGGCCACCAGCACCCCACCCTGCCTTTTTTTTGAGACAGGCCTTAATATGAGGAAGGCTTCTAAATATTTTTTTAATTCAAAGAAAGGCTTTCTGTTGTCATTTCAGCCTTCAGCCTTATTTCCATCAACTTTTGGAACACCGCCGAGCTCGGCAATGCCACTTCTTTATCACCGGCCAATCAGAATCAAAACGGGGTGGGACCTCTAGATCAACTTCATCAACAACAATGGCGGAAGGAGAAAAAATATCACACTTGTTTTTTTGAGGTACAACTTCCAAGTTTAGAGCTACTGCTAATGCTATGACACGATTTCTATCGATAGTTTTTACAGTTTCTTGATGAAATGCGTACAGAGCATTTTAAAACAGACCCAACAGTCACTACTTAGGGAAGTGGAAGTGCCGCAGGGACTACTTTCATAACCTAGTAACAGTAAATGCTGGTGGGATGGGGCACCACCGCAGTTTGTAACCTAATTTCCCCACCATCTGCTCCAAAACTTCATAAAAACGTCAACATTAGTCAGTCCCTCCAGGAAGTTGCGATTTTGTGATCGCAACTATCAACGCAAATTCAACCAATTAGCGCGTTTTTTTCGCGGCCTTGCAATTTAATACAATCACCGCAACTTTCCCGCAACTTTGACCAATTACCTCAATCTCAGCCCCTGCATGTCATCGGTTTCGTCATCACTCTGACTTCCTTGGAACATAAACATAAGTCCTCACTTGATCGTCAATTTTCAACAGAAAAACACGCAGAGAGAACGGGTGAAAAGAGGACAGCAGGCAGGACAAGTGACGATGACAACGTTGTTATTTATAGATTGAGGGGCTCAGTGTTAGCTTGGTCTCTACCTGCAGCAGGTGTGCTTTATGAACCAGCTCTCCTCACCTCCATGCATCTGTCTCATCTTCATTGAGGATTTTTTACCCCCCGGTGTGCGTTAGAGACAAAGACACAACCGGGGGACGTCTGTTTAATATTTGACGTTTGACTCCTCCTCCGTTACCGTAAAAAGCTCTGCGTCTACAGCTTGATTTAATCCAGTTTGGTGAAACATCAGACCCCTTCAGTAAGTTTTGATCAACTCCTAGTCATCAAAGGTGCAGATTCATTTCTGTGCCTCTGTCACTGTGAGCTGCATTTAGGGACCGTCGTAAATGTGCAATACAGCCCTTTCATGGCATTTTTCTGTGAATCAAGAGAATCAAAATACAGTCACAGTGTCCCCATCAAGAATGGTTTCTAAAAAAATCTGTAATTTAGCATTTTTACTTGCCCCTGAGATGTTATTGGAGGAAAAAAGCAAAAAAAAATCGCAACTTTCACTGCAATTTTTTCAAAAAGCTGTCGCAAATTCAGGCTTTTATGGGCCGCAACAATCACAAAAAAATCCTGCGAAATCCTGGAGGGACTGGAATAGGAAATTACATTTAGAGAGGAGATCTCAAAAGTGTTTCATTTATGTCTCCTAGACAACAAAGAGATCTGTTTGAAAGCAAAATGAGACTATAGCTTATGTCTCCTGTTTCTCATTCTTGCCTTCAGACAAAAAAGTTTCAGAAAGTCTCAGCTTAGTCTCCCTTTCAGTTCAAAGAAAGAGCCTGAGCTCATCTTTTCAGGAACATTTATAGTGCCCTGCAAAATTAAGATTTCAATGTAATTGTCCACAAACTTACAATTCTCATTAAAACATTTGAACCACTTGCAAGATCAGCTATTTAGATGTTACATGATCTCTTCTTTGACTTCACAGTATAGTCATTCCTGTACAAGTCTGTTTGGAACAAAACAACTTCACAAAGATTTAGTGTGTTTGAGAGAAATTGCAAAAGATAGAGATTTCATACAACAGGTATGAGAGACCATTTATTTAAAATATGGGCCGCAAAAAGGGCTGACCAGATTTAGCCAGATTATTACAATTAAAGGAAGGGATTCCTTTGAGCACTGGTGGCCTAGTGGTCTAAGCGTCCCACACACATAGGCTACAGTCCTCATCACAGGGGTCGCTGGTTCGATTCCCAGCCAGTTGAACATTTCCTGCATGTCTTCCCCCGCTCACTACTCCCCACATTTCCTGTCTCTCTTCAGCTGTCCTGTCAAAAAAAGGCCAAAAATATATTTTAAAAAAGAGAAGAAAATGAGCCATTAATGAGATCTCTCATTTAAGTCTCAAATAAGACTCATGTCATGGTCTCAACTATTTCTCCTAGTGAATTTTAGGAGACACTAAAGAGAAACCAATGAGAACAATTTGAAACTTGAATGAGGCTGAAGTGAGAATCTCAATTTCGTCTCATGAGACTTACTCGGGGAGTCCACAGGATGCGTGTGCGCCGCGTTACGGCTGCGACACGGCTCTGCTCCGTCCAGGGGCTTTCGCCCTGGTCCATAGGATGCGTGTTTGGAGCGGCGCGCACTCCGGAGCAGGAAACTCAAGATCCCTCGAGAACTCCAAAACGCGCGAGAACAACTCAGTATAAACTTTTTCTCGTCCATGGTGTCGGATATCTTTTGAGACTGACGTCTGGCCCGATGCCACAGGTTATGACGTAATGTTGAAGAAGTGGTGAAATTTACGATCTTGTGTTTGCACATGGTGTTTATTTTGAAAGTGAGCGGATGTTGCATACGATCCTCGTGCCTGACTTCCGGGATAGTTCGATCATTTCTGTGTCGATTGACGCGTGCTGGGCGCGGGGAGCGGCGAAAATAGACTCCCCGCGTATCTCTGGCAGAGCGGCGCGGCGGAACGCTCCAGAGACGGAGCTGAGACGCGCCGCAGCGCGCCCTGTGGACTCTAGAGCATTGACTTGAATGGGAACCTATTTGCTGCGACGTGCGCGGCGCAGCCGTAACGTAACGCGACGCATCCTGTGGATCTTGGGCTTTAGAAGAGAAAGCCTTGAGCATGTGTGCATACATGTGTATGTATGTATGTATGTATGTATGTATGTATGTATGTATGTATGTATGTGTATATGTATGTATGTATGTATGTATGTATGTATGTATGTATGTATGTATCTATGTATGTATCTATGTATCTATGTATGTATGTATGTGTATAGGTTGGTTGTTTTTTTGTACACCTGTGGCTAAAATAAAATTTAAAAAATAAATAAATAAATAAAAAAGTAGTGAGCGTGTGAACCCACCTACTCTTAATGAAAAGTAAAGCAATGAATAAATCTAAGGCCTCAAAGAGAACACCCTCCCTCTGCAGAACGAGTAACACTAATGCAAGTTGGCTTCATGACACACGCACACACCCAGACGAACAGCCAATTGGCCCCGACCGCCACCGCCACCTCCAGTCTGCCCTGATGGCCAGTCAGACACAGGTGAACTCAATCTCAGCTGAGAGCAGCACCTGGAGCGAGCAGAGGTGGAAGAGAAGAAAACACCTCAACAAAAACACTCCACGCTACCACACTACAGCTCAGCACTGCCAAAACTATAAATAAGTTTAAACTACACACATGTCAGAGACTGTGTGGAGTGACAAATGCAGATTATACTTTGTTTTCTATGAATGTAATAAATAAAGAACAAACACTTGGTATTGCATGATGTATGAGAAGAGGTGAAAGCAATATCGCTGCATGCGTTACCAGAGATGTTTGTGGTGATGCATCAAGGCAAACAGAAACAGCAAGTGTTCAATGTGAAGACAATATCAGATCAGGTATTACATCTGGAAAACTCACACAGCAGATGAGATTTCATGTGTCGGCTTGTCTAAGAGATGAGACAAAAGTGCAGCTGATCACAGCCTTTACTTGGAAAGAACTGAAGGACTTCTCAAGTTGCAACAATAATGCAACGAAATGCATGATTTCTCTAGTTTGGATAGCAACCGACAGCTAATTAGCATAGCTTCATTTTAAGTCAGTAATCTGCTGGGTCATTTTTTTTTATATAGTAAGATAATTTTGCTTCCTGCGAAACTGAATTATTAAACTGAAGAGAAAAAGATAAACAGCTCAAGCACCTTCAAAGCTGCTGCTTAGCTAATGCTCTAGTGTCCTATGTCCAGAACAGCTGATGGTAATTATTTTATTTTTAAGCATGTTTGTTTAGTGTTTGGATCACCAATTAGTTTGTTTTTTAATTATATTTAAACTCCCTGTCAAATCTTTGGTAATGATGTAAAGTAAAGAAGTCCCTGTACACAAACAAACAAGCTAGCTGCAGTTATTAGCCCCTAAAGAACTGCAGAGAAAAGCTGATAATAACCTGAAGCTGCTTTAAAGGTGACATATCATGCAAAATTTACTTTTTAATGGTTCTCTACCTGAAATATGTTTCCCTGGCATGTCTACAAACCCCCCGAGAATGAAAAGAATCCATTCTGCCCCTGTTCTGATTTCTCCACCTTTCTGTAAATGTGTGTGAAACGAGCCGTTTCAGACTTCAGTGTTTTTGTTACGTCACAACAATATCCGGTCTGTCACGGAGTCAGAGCTCGGAGCTTGTTCAGCCCATAGACTGTATAAAATACAACTCAAACCCTCCTCCGTTTTTCATTACCTGCACACATGTGTGCTAACAAGGAGCTTAGGAGGGAGGCATGCTAGTTGTAGGCTGTCTTAATAAACACAAAGGTTGGTTTTACTCCCCACGTCTGCAGATTTGAAGATCTAGTGGATGATTTTTATTTATCATGGATAAGTGCTAGCGCTAGTTAGCATAGCTACATAGCTACATGTCGTAGCTGTAGCTGTGTACCAAGACACACGTCTACATACTGAGAAATCAAACAACAAGTAACACTAAATCTGTGACCAATCCTTCAGAAAAGGTCCCGCTGCCTTTCTGGCAGAGGTCGGTTTTACTCCCCACGTCTGCAGATTTGAAGATCTAGTGGATGATTTTTATTTATCATGGATAAGTGCTAGTGCTAGTTAGCATAGCCACATAGCTACATGCTCGTAGCTGTGTACCACGACACACCTCGACATACTGATAAATTAAACAACAAGAAACACTAAATCTGTGACCAATGGTTCAGAAAGGTCCTGCTGCAGGCGCCTCTCCATCAGGATCAGATTCTGGATCAGATTCAGAGGGTTGAAGTAACGTGATCTCTGAGCAGCCGTGTATATTCAGCCAACATGTAAACATTAGATCAACGTGCTGGAGAGCCGAGGCACATCCACTTCCTGAGGGGGCGTGGTCAGAGAGAAAACAGACTGTTCTGAGGAGGACTGACGAAGAGGGTTTTTCAGGCAGACCAAAATCTGATTTCGAAGTGTTTTTTTGAGCATAAACTTTAAAGACATGTTTTGGGGACCTCTTAGACCAATATATATTGATGAAAAAAGCGTGATATGTCACCTTTAATGAGTGTTTTTTTTAGCGACCAGCTCAGTTTGTGGTGGACAAGAAGAAAAGTCCCAGAGAAATGCTGATTTGTAATATCTAACTGCTTTAACGAGTGTTTTAATTACAGAGTGAATTTGTTTCTGCAAGGAAGAAATCTTGGGACAAGCTATAAAAACTTGTTTTAACACTGAAAAAGTATGTCCAAACAACTAAAGCACCTATTATTAAGACCAAATCAGACTTTCTGTTGACTGATAGAGGAGTGCCCCAGGGTTCTGTTTTGGGCACCAATGACATTGTTCCCACTTTGAACGGTTGTCATGCCCATCTTTATGCAGATGATGCTGTTGTTTATTGCATTGCAGATTCTGTAAAATTCGCCATGGACACTTTGAAACTTGCTTTTAATCATCTTCAGCACTCACTTATTAATCTCAAACGTGTACCGAATGAAAGTAAAACAAAATTCATGTTGTTCTCCAGGGCCAGAAACATTGATTATGAAAATGTGCACATATCCACTTTAAATGCTGTTAAAATTTAAAGAGTCACTGAATTTATTATCTTGAGAAGGATCTCACATTCAAAAGCCATATAAACACTCATGCCACCAAGTTAAAACAGAAAGTTTTGTACAGAAATAAATCCAGTCTGTTTTGTAGAACGAGAGTCGTTGAAGCAGGGTTTTTATCTGTCTTCCCATAGGAAAATAAATTTAGAGAGGAGATCTCAAAAGTGTTTCATTTATGTCTCCTAGACAACAATGAGATCTGTTTGAAAGCAAAATGAGACTATAGCTTGTGTCTCCTGTTTCTCATTCTTGCCTCCAGAAAAAAGTTGCAGAAAGTCTCAGCTTAGTCTCCCTTTCAGTTCAAAAGGAGATCTGGTCAAAATCTAAAATGATTCTCAGGTATTTCTCAAGTGTTGTGACTCCTTTTGAGCTCAGGTGGAGAAATCAGGGAGCTCTCTCAATCTAACCTCATCCCTTTGTTTTTGTCAGACTCAGTTTTTGAGTCTCAAGTTGAGCTCAGATGGAGCAAAGAAAGAGCCTGAGCTCATCTTTTCATGAACATTTATAGTGCCCTGCAAAATTAAGATTTCAATGTAATTGTCCACAAACTTACAATTCTCATTAAAACATTTGAACCACTTGCAAGATCAGCTATTTAGATGTCAAATGATCTCTTCTTTGACTTCACAGTATGGTCATTCCTTTACAAGTCTGTTTGGAACAAAACAACTTCACAAAGATTTAGTGGATTTGAGAGAAATTGTAAAAGATGGAGATTTCATACCAGGTATGACAGACCGCAAAAGGGCTGATCAGATTTAGCCAGATTATTACGATTAAAGGGGTGGATTCTGTTAGGCGCTGGTGGCCTAGCGGTCTAAGAGCCCCACATACAGAGGCTACAGACCTTGTCATGGGGGTTGCTGGTTCAATTCCCAGCCAGTCGAGCATTTCCTGCATGTCGTCCCCCGCTCACTACTCCCCACATTTCCTGTCTCTCTTCAGCTGTCCTGTCAAATAAAGGCAAAAAGGCCAAAAATATATTTAAAAAAAGAGAAGAAAATGAGCCATTAATGAGATCTCTCATTTAAGTCTCAAATAAGACTCATGTCATGGTCTCAACTATTTCTCCTAGTGAATTTTAGGAGACACTAAAGAGAAACAAATGAGAACAATTTGAAACTTGAATGAGGCTGAAGTGAGAATCTCAATTTTGTCTCCCGAGACTAAGAAGAGAAAGCGTTGAGCAGTAAAATTTTCCTCTGGGTTAGACTATGGTGATGTGATTTACAGATGTGCTGCAGCTTCAACACTAAAACCCTTGGACTCTGTTCAACACTCTGCTCTCAGATTCATAACTAGTGACAGATGTGACTCCCAACACTGTGTCCTGTATGAGAAGGTTTGTTGTAGTGATGTCCGATACCACCGATTTCCTTTCCAATCCGATACTGAGTAAAATTCAGGCTGTAATCGGCGATACTGATCCGATACCGATAGGGGAGAACGGGGTTGGTTGTCACACTTTTTACTGTTTTGATGATTGCTCATCATCAAAACATCTTTCAATAGTCATTCCTACATTAAATTGAAGCTTAAGGTGTTGGCTTGAAATGTGTATCCCTCTCATTTTCCAACTCATTGTAACAAAGAGGCAAATAACTATCAAAGACACTAGTTTTTTTGGCATCATGGTGAGATGGTCCCTCTCCATCTAAGTGTCTTAGGTCTCTCTCTCCTTCTCTTTCCCTGTCCCTTTGCATATCGTTATGTATTCTTTCTTTTACTTTCTCTTATTTTTTTTTTTGGTCCACCTAGGTGTGCACGCCCTCTTTTACAGAACATGATATTAGCTGTCAATAAAAGATAGGCCAGAGTTCTAAAGGCTGATTTATACTTCTGCGTCGAATCGACGGCGTAGCCTACGCCGTAGGTCCGCGTAGCTCCCGTACCTACGCAGAGGCCTACGTGTGACAGGTTAAAAAGCATTAAAAAGCATTATATAAGTTAAAAAGAGTTTAAAAACAGTTTATTAAGTTCATTGTTTATAAAAAAAAAAGCTAAAATCTACATTGTGTCTAAAAACAAAATGATTTCATAAGTTCTAGAGAGTGATTAAAAATCATATAGAAACATTTAAGTCATTTGAAATACATAAAGTCAGTTAATGGTTAAAAACAAACAGTAATTACGCTAAGAGTGTTTAAATATACTGTTTACTAAGTTTTCTATCGTTTAAAAGTACGATTTATTCATGTTGATCTGTGATCTACTTAGTAGTCTGTGTCAGATGTTCATCTGTGATCGATTGCTTCGGTCTCCACCTGCAGAGCAGGGAGATGGCGCTCTTTTCTGTTATTCTATTAAACGCTCTGGATGAGGAAACACAACACGATCACGCTCGTGATTCTTTCTTCGCTTTTTCCACGAGTGTAACATACGCACGTAGCTGACATGCACCTCCTCCAAAATGTAACTACGCGTAGAGCCGACGCGGACCGCAAGCTCTGTGATTGGTCCGCTCGACGGCTTTGTCTTTCCCGCATTCACAGCACTTCCGGGATCCCGGACATCGGCCACACATCGGTCGTGTATTTCATCTCCTCCTCTGTATTCTTCATGTAATCATGTCTGTATGATAAACAGCAACATGTATCAGCTGTAGATTAACAGAACACGCTCTGAATCTCTGTGGAAAAGTAAACAGAGATCGTAGCGGGACCGGAAGCAGGCGACCGGCTATCAGAGAGACCGCACTGCCCTCAAGCGTTTTCGGAGGAGAATTGCTGCGCGACACGGACACACCGACGCACAAGTATGTGGGGCTCATGTCCGCGTCAGCCCCTGCTGCGTAGGGGAGACGCAGAAGTATAAATCAGCCTTAAGTGGGATGGTGATGGTCGCATGCACACAGTCACAAGCACAAAAGATAATTCTTTTACACGGTGTTGCTCCTGCATTGCTCTGTTTACAGTGACTCAGCAAAGAAACAAAAAAAAAATGCAGTGATAAGAGAAACAAAATGAGGTCAACTCCAGGTCTCTGCTTTTCAAACTTTCTAAGAGACTCTGAGAAACTCGCTCCAACTTTTAAAACAGAATAGTCCACTAGAAGAAACTTTGTCAGTCAAACTTTAACAGAGGCTCCAGACACAGAGATAAAGAGTGTTGGAAATATTTTCTGGATGTTTCAGTCGTAATGATTCAAGCTGGTGTCTGGAAAGCGGCTTTGTTTACTTAATCTTCCTCTCAGCTCTGTGCCTCTGTCGCTGTAAACAGCCATTTGCACGTCTTCATCGGCCTCAGCTCACAGAGAGAAATTATCTTATTACAGAAAGAAGGGACACAGAGCAGCAGGCGGATAATGAACGTTCATTAAGGTAGTTTGTACATTATGGACATCACAACGCTCTCTCTTTCTGTCCTCCATGTTTATATACTTTTGTTCCCTTTCACATCATCCTGCTTTAACATTATCATAAGTCTGTGAAAATTTGTTTGAAGGTGTCCCTGCATCACTAATACTTGACTAGTTATTAATTAAATGCTCTTCTGCAGTCTGGAACATTTCCTTTTTGATGTGTGTTGATTTGAAGAGGTACTTGCTTTATTCCTGCTGCTTTAAATGTGCATGAGAAGTCAAAAAGCCATGTGGAAATCTAATGGATTATAAATTAACTGCTTTGCATTTCTTGTCTAAAATAATCAGTTAGAGCATTTTCCTCTCGCTCTAAATCAGCATGAGGACATCATTTCTGAATGTAGTGAGAATGAGTACAGGGGAACCAAGAGGTAACCCAGAAAAAAAAGGGATGACCAACTTAAACTGCTCCTTCACCTCTCCCCATGACTACAGCGGTCCCATGCTGGGAGAGGACACAGGACATCCACCAGGTCCGTGTCTGGTCCGCTGTTCACTGGTTGCGTTTTCAGATCTCAGCACAGAGCAGGACCGCCAGACAACTGGAGTCCTGTAACCAAGGTTTTACCCTGGTAATCACTGAATCAAGGATTCTCCTCCTCCTCCTCTCCTCATCCATGTTGTCTTTCTGGTCCTCTGAAAACCTCTGACCTGTTGACTCCAGGCCTGGCTCCGCTCATCATGACTTTGGTTTGTTGTTGTAGTTAAGTGAAATACGATCTGGTGATAACACAGAGTGTTTTATTCTGAAAGTTAACCGGATGTTTTCATTTTGTTTTGGTGAAACCTGACTTCCTGTCCCGCCTCCATCTGCTCTGTTGAGATTTATGCGTCGTGCTCCGGCATCCGGCAAAAATAGAAGTCTAGTGTATCTGATCCAAAGGACTTCGACCTGCCATCCCACAGGAAAATTTTACTTTCTCAAGGCTTTCTCTTCTAAGTCTCTGGAGACAAAATTGAGATTCTCACTTCAGCCTCATTCAAGTTTCAAATTGCTCTCATTGGTTTCTCATTAGTTTCTCCTAAAATTCACTAGGAGAAATAGTTGAGACCATGACATGAGTCTTATTTGAGACTTAAATGAGATATCTCATTAATGGCTCATTTTCTTCTTTTTAAAAAAATATATTTTGGCCTTTTTGACTTTATTTGACAGGACAGCTGAAGAGAGACAGGAAATGTGGGGAGTAGTCAGCGGGGGAAGACATGCAGGAAATGGTCAACCGGCTGGGAATTGAACCGGCGACCCCTGCGATGAGGACTGTAGCCTCTGTATGTGGGGCGCTTAGACCGCTAGGCCACCAGCGCCTAAAGGAATCCACCCCTTTAATTGTAATAATCTGGCTAAATCTGGTCTGCCCTTTTGCGGCCCATATTTTAAATAAATGGTCTGTCATACCTGGTATGAAATCTCTATCTTTTGCAATTTCTCTCAAAGACACTAAATCTTTGTGAAGTTGTTTTGTTCCAAACAGACTTGTAAAGGAATGACCATAGTGTGAAGTCAAAGAAGAGATCATTTGACATCTAAATAGCTGATCTTGCAAGATGTTTAAATGTTTTAATGAGAATTGTAAGTTTGTGGACAATTACATTAAAATCTTAATTTTACAGGGCACTATAAATGTTCCTGAAAAGATGAGCTCAGGCTCTTTCTTTGCTCCATCTGAGCTCAACTTGAGACTCAAAAACTGAGTCTGACAAAAACAAATGGATGAGGTTAGATTGAGAGAGCTCCCTGATTTCTCCACCTGAGCTCAAAAGGAGTCACAACACTTGAGAAATACCTGAGAATCATTTCAGATTCTGACCAGATCTCCTTTTGAACTGAAAGGGAGACTAAGCTGAGACTTTCTGCAACTTTTTTTCTGGAGGCAAGAATGAGAAACAGGAGACATAAGCTGTAGTCTCATTTTGCTTTCAAACAGATCTCATTGTTGTCTAGGAGACATAAATGAAACACTTTTGAGATCTCCTCTCTAAATGTATTTCCCTATGGGATATCAGAGACGCAGCCAGAACACAGCAGAGGGGATCCAGTGGAAGTCAACACATCGACTAGAATAGAAACCTATCAGATCCTGTGCTGTGATGGATCAGAGACAGACCGAACACGGATCTGGTGGAATGGTTTTCATGCATACAGCTAAAGCCGGCTGAAACATTAAAGGATCAAACTATCCAAGAACAAACTGAAACAACTTTCAACACCATACATCTTGTTCCAGCCTTCAGACTTTCAATTCAGCATTCAATTTAGCCCTTCAATCATGAGGCCGCAATCAGAGATCGAGTCTATAACCGCCCACTTAATGGAGGCAGCTGTGTAAAAGTACTACCTGCCTCTACTTACAGGGATTTTTCAGGTTTTTTGAAGTGGGGTCAGATGAGTTACATTACAGTAGTGCTCCTGCTGGCCACAATGAGTGCTGGTGAGCTCTTCCCCTTTAATGACCGGCCGGTAAGCTAGGCTACAATTTTCTGCAGACTGGGACACCTATTTTGTATTATATTCACATAATTTTACTAAAGTAAAGAAAATATGGTCCAGGCACTCATCACGGTGCGATTGCATGCTCTACTAGAAAAAATCCCAGATACACGCTGTTTGGATCAACAAGCACGTAGCAGGATCAAGTAGGGGTATCAGGTCTGTCCTCAAGAGGACAACACAACTTTTCAAATGCTTGTTTTTTTTATTGGAGGTCATCGATTACTTCAGTTGCATTCAACGTGACAAAGATCTTTCCCTTTATTTAAAACGTTTAATGAACAGATGGTCTGCTGCTCTTGCATGCAGAAATTAATTTCTGTTTGGAGGCTGGACTGTGGGATGCATTCTGCCTGCTTTTGCTCACCATACTAACTGGTTTTCCTGCATACACCCAAGTCATGACCATTCTAGGGATGGGAAGTTCGAGCCGACTCTTTTGACTCAGCTCCCAAAGAAGAGCCGACTCTTTTGGCTCCCGAACGGCTCTCAATTTAGGATCTTTTGTATCCGTATGTTTTACCTTAACTTTGCAAAAACGAATGGTTTGTGTTGAAAACACTTTACGTACAGTGTTTTTATGAGAAGTCTTATAATTGCCTAATTTGGTGCATTTATTCTGTTACAAAACCATTCTTACTTTTGTTTAGTATTTTAATCAAACTTTTTTTATTGTACAAATAAACAAAAAACTGCAAACATAACCACAGAGCTGAACCAGAACCAAACTCAAGCAATCAGAACCAGAACCAAACTCAAGCAAACAGAACCAGAATCAACTCAAGCAAACAGAACCAGAACCAAACTCAAGCAAACAGAACCAGAACCAACTCAAGCAAACAGAACCAGAACCAAACTCAAGCAAACAGAACCAGAATCAACTCAAGCAAACAGAACCAGAACCAAACTCAAGCAAACAGAACCAGAACCAACTCAAGCAAACAGAACCAGAACCAACTCAAGAAAACAGAACCAAACTCAAGAAAAAAAAAACAGAACCAAACTAAAGCAAACAGAACCAGAACCAAACTCAAGCAAACAGAACCAGAATCAACTCAAGCAAACAGAACCAGAACCAACTCAAGAAAACAGAACCAAACTCAAGAAAAAAAAAACAGAACCAAACTAAAGCAAACAGAACCAGAACCAAGTCAAGCAAACAGAACCAGAACCAAACTCAAGCAAACAGAACCAGAACCAAGTCAAGCAAACAGAACCAGAACCAAACTCAAGCAAACAGAGCCAAGAAAAAAACAACAGATCAAAACACAAGCAAACAGAACTAGAACCAAACTCAAGCAAACAGAACCAGAACCAAACTCAAGCAAACAGAACCAGAACCAACTCAAGCAAACAGAACCAGAACCAACTCAAGCAAACAGAACCAGAACCAACTCAAGCAAACAGAACCAAACTCAAGAAAAAAAAACAGAACCAAACTAAAGCAAACAGAACCAGAACCAAGTCAAGCAAACAGAACCAGAACCAAACTCAAGCAAACAGAACCAAGAAAAAAAACAGAACCAAACTCAAGCAAACAGAACCAGAACCAAGTCAAGCAAACAGAACCAGAACCAACTCAAGCAAACAGAACCAGAACCAAACTCAAGCAAACAGAACCAGAATCAACTCAAGCAAACAGAACCAGAACCAAACTCAAGCAAACAGAACCAGAACCAAACTCAAGCAAACAGAACCAAGAAAAAAAACCCAGAACCATACCAGAACCAAACTCAAGAAAACAGAACCAGAACCAACTCAAGCAAACAGAACCAGAACCAACTCAAGCAAACAGAACCAGAACCAACTCAAGCAAACAGAACCAAGAAAAACCAGAACCAAACTCAAGCAAACAGAACCAGAACCAAACTCAAGAAAAAAAAAAGAACAAAACTCAAGCAAACAGAACCAGAACCAAGTCAAGCAAACAGAACCAGAACCAAGTCAAGCAAACAGAACCAGAACCAAGAAAAAAAAAACAGAACCAAACTCAAGCAAACAGAACCAGAACCAAACTGGAGCAAACATTATTAATGTCCTCAGGTTGGCATTGAGTAAAATCAGATGCCTTAGCTTGGATGGGCAGATCTGATTTCTCCTCTCAGTGAGTATTTGCCCGGTCTTCAAGAAGACTCTCTCAGAAGGAACAGATGAAGCCACGATACACAGCCTCCCCTCCATCACCTGTATCCTATATCCTCACATGTGATTGGGCGCATGGCCGCCATGCTGACCAATCAAAACCAAGTTCTGCTGTGAGCAGAGCTGGGGCTGAGCACTGAGAGAGCTAAGCAGTGAAAGGAAAAAACTGGGAGCCGGCTCTCTCTCAGTGCGAGCCGGATCCTCTGATTCACTATAAAGCATCGACTCTCAGAGCCGCAGCTTTTGACCATGACACATCACTAATGTGCTTAATCTGTGTTACAATTATGAGGGGGTCCTTGGACAATTTTCTCACCTGTAAGGGGTCCCCGGGCTCCAAAAAGTTTGAGAACGCCTGCTTTAGTCTAACAACACTTATGCTCTAATGTGAGCCGTCTCTCTCTCTTGATGCGAGCCGGATCCTCTGATTCACTATAAAGCATCAACTCTCTGAGCCGCAGCTTTGGATCATGACACATCACTAGACCATTTAGATTACACAAACAGATTAACCACAACACTTCCCATATTAAAGACCCAGACTCCAGAGTGCAGGTTTTACATCTGAGTGTGTAATCTGTAAATAGAGATTAACTGGAGCACAGCCTTCTCACCTCTGCTACAAACCACCTCCTGTGGCCTCAAGCTGCTAATTATCCAAAAGCTGGATTTCAATGAAAAAGGACTCGGCTAATCAGATTAGAGTAGCTCTGCCCCAGAGAAATGTTACATAACTGTGGCTGTGATGTGTTTAGGTGAATGTTAGCATGATGGAGCAGGGTTGTGTGATCTGCATGAACAGACAGAGAGCAGATGTTTTTACAGTTTGTGTGTTGACTGTAAAGAACTCTCTTTGTGCTCCTGACACTTAGTCTGCGTCAGCCCTTTTTTTCTCCTCTCTCCATGTTTGTGCCGTTCATTATTGTGTCTCTGTGAGGGCACCTTGTCATAAACAGATGAACTGATAAAAGCATTCAACTTATGCAGAGAGCCCAGACGGGGCTGGAGAGGTGAAGAGGGAGAGAGAAAAGCACAAGCACACTCTCTTGACACAGACACTGCCTGCTGTTATTAGAAGTCAAAACAACAGAACACACGAGAGAAACAACACATGACTCATGGGCTTTCCAGTACATCTTCATCCTTCTCTGCTCTTTTCAGTTCAGTGTTCTTTTTTTCTCTTGATGCAGCTCACCATTGTTCAGAGTCCAGAAGGGAATGGAGGCCAGGGGTGAGAAAGAAACGGGAGGAAGGATTTTTTTTCATTATGAAGGACGAGAAAACTGAAAGACGAAATGTCAAGAAGAAAGCTGGAATTTTGAAAAAGCCTAAATTAGTTTCCCCAAAAAAGTTGAAATACATTTTTGAGAAAATGGTTGGGGGACCACAACTTATTGTCCTTTCAATATAAAGTTAAAATAAATACGTTTTTACATTTTCCCACTCCTTTTCACACATGCAGATTAAAATGTTTCAATGCTTGTTGATGGAATTGATTTAGTTTTTTTTAGTTTTTTTTCTTTTTAAAGCTGGGGTTGGTAATCAGATTTAGATACACTTTTTGTTATACTGGTTAAAGGCCCTATGAGGAGTTTTGAACTGGCTGAGAAACAGACTGAAAATGATACTGATGCCTCTTTATGACCTTCAAAAGCAAACAAGACCATCAGCAGCAACACTGACACCTTCTCTGTTGTCATTTTTAATACCTGAAACCGCCCTGAGGGGGTAGGTGTCAGACCAGATGATGGACATCTCGCTTCAGAAACAGCCTTTATTTGACTGTTTTCATGGAAAATGATCACAATGCCTGATAAAGTTCACAGTTAAAAGACAGCAGGGTGAGGTTTTTGTTGAAAACATTACTTTTGCATGTACAGGACAAGAGATAAAAGGTATCGCTTTTTCCACAAGGGGGCGCCAGAATCGATACAAAACAAAAGTTCCTCACAGCAGCTTTAAAATGATCTTTATGTCCTGATGGTAATCAATACATAATGTGTTCTTAAAAAAGAGCGAAGAAAAGCTGCTATCTACAGCCGGAGTAAACCTGAGAAAACACCAACCAATCACCGTTTTTTGGGACCCAAAATTTTAAACCATTCAAATCCCGTCCTGCTGTTCTGCCCGCCTCCTGCGCGTACATTTCCCCGGCGTGCACTCCTCAGAGTCCCCGTCTCCTGCCTCTACTTCCCCTGACTCTACTGACTGCCCCTCTCGCTCGACCTCGGGCCTGTCCCCTCTGACCCGATGAGGTGCTTTGCTCAGGACTGTAGTCCGGATCAGAGTCTAAAAAGCTCTCACCACGGGGCTCTGACAAGCAGAAGAATGAATGACATTTACTAAGTCCTACAGAAATGTATCTGTATTGTATCGTCTGTCCCAAGCGGCAACCTCCGGTCTAAAAATATGAGTCAATGCGGAAGTGTTAGAAGCTGCAGTTCATCGAGGATCCGCTTGAGGCTGGCTCCGGAAGTACCAGAAGTCACATACACATGAATGGGAAAAGACGATCTTTGCAGCATTAATAAACATGTTTACAGCCTGGTACAAAAGAGGAGTGTAGTCTGAATAGCTAATTTCTCAACGTCCTCTCACTGTGAGGGGGGTGAATTTTTTTCTAATTCTGCAATTTCGAAGATATTGAGATTACCAGTCTTCCAATGAGAGGCACAGCTGCCTGTGGGAACACTGCAGCTGTTGGCTAGGAGGCTCAAAGCCCGCCTCTTTACGTCACACTGGCTCGACAGAAGCAATATGGCTGCCGCAGCCGATTGGTCTCAAAACAGCTCTTCAGAAACAGATGGGTGACGTCACGGATACTACGTCCATATTTTTTACAGTCTATGGTCCGTCCGGACGCTGTAGTGATGACGAGACGATTCGTGAACATGTTGAGTTTTAATAACCGGTCACTGTCGGCCGTGATCACACCAACCAACAAAACAACAATCAATGTTTGAATGAATGAAGAACTTCTCCTCTTGTCTCTCCTCTCTCCCGCTCACACACTCTACACCTCTCCTGATGCCTTCACTAACCGTCAACACTGTAGGAATTAAGAACATCTACACTGAACACGTTTAACAAACAGTAGAGCTGTTACAGTATTATATATGTGTTATAACTTTTCTCCTGATATCGTGTCTGTCATGTGTAGTAATGTTACACAAGGAAGTGAGACTCCATTGGCGGTTGAACACGCTCTTTATTACTCGAGCACACACACTTAACAGCTAACTTGCTAAAACTAGGCTCTCGTGGGATACCAGACGATGACGTAACTCTCGCGGGACTACGGTGTCCTGTAAGGCACACATAATGACATCATATCATATCATGACAGTGTCACTGGTACAACTGGATAATGCTAGAATGACAGTTGTGAGTACTAACAGCAGCCATGTTTGTTTGTGTTTTTAACTTTCACTATGAGAATGTTTTGGTGAGGACCGGTTTTGAATCAGTCACCATCATATGGTCGCAAGTCAGTGGCGCTCGTGCATGTGAGCGGGGGGGGCGGCGTTTTGGAGGAGCTCTGAGGGAGGAGGGGAGGGGTTAGACGGAGTCCTGAGGAAATGCTACATTCAAATTCATGCTAGTTTTCCGAGACTGCCAATCCCAGCTTTAACTTGTATGTTTGTTCTATTATTTTTTATTTACATTTTCAAAATAGCTGCACGGTGGTGATCAGAGGTAGGGTTAGCACTCGATGGATAGCCCTTCTTTTGTTTTTTTTAAAGTTATATTTTTGGGCTTTTTGCTTTTATTTGATAGGACAGCTGAAGAGAGGCAGGAAATATGGGGAGAGAGCGTGGAAAGACATGCAGGAGATGGTCACAATCATACTTATAAAAGCAGCCAGATAAGTTCGCCTCCAAGTCGTTTAAAATCACCCTAAAACCACCCAATGAGACCCCTGTTCCTGGTAAAGGGAGCAGCAAAGTGACGCCTTTGGAATGGATTTATATGTCTTAGCATTCTTTGGGTTTTGGAATATAATGTCACTTTGAACTTGAGCAAACTTGGGCTGTAGGAAAGTGTAATGTGCTTGTGATATAATTTCTATTGTTAATATAAATATTTCAGAACATGAAGTGTAAATGAAGTCTGAGCTGGTAGATATTCCATCCTTGAAGAATCTGTGACTCACATATCTTTAAATGTGGGCGGCTGTCTGTCTCCAGTCTTTTCAAAGTTCGTCAAAGTCCTCCTGTGTTTGGAGACGTTAATTTGGGTTTTATTTGAAAGGTGCTTTTAAGATAAATCAGCTTCCCCACTTCGTCCTTTGAGATCAGGTAGAAATATCTGTGTTCAAGTTCAAAACAATCATCCATAAACATTATTCATCTCGTTACACAAAAAGTCAACGCCAAAACGAGAGTTTGACTGATCACCTGGTGACTCAGAGTGCATTAGTGTCACGGCAATCTCTGCGGTTCACATGTGACTGATGTGTTTCATGCTCCTGAACTCTTTTAGCTTCACACCCACACAGCACTGCCAAACTCCACACTGAAAACCAAACCAGAGAGAGGAATCAGTTTAATTCAATGTGATGGAAGTATAATCTGTGTATACTATCAGAGGCTGAAGTCAAATACACCTGAGCAGCCCGTTCGGAGCAGAGGAGGCTTCACTAAACAGACGTCCGACTGAAACTTAGTTATGAAAGATTTAAAATGCTGCAGATGAGAGCCAGTGAAATGTGCTGACCTCAAAGCTGCTTCAAATTGTAAATATGTCAATGGAATATCAAAGTCTAATGTGTATGGCAGTCAAACAGTAACTACCAATCATAGGCTAGACAAATAGGTGGACAGGATGACAGCTGCCAAAAATTGAGACCAAAATATTTAGAGCTCCCCCTATTGAGTGGCTGCAGAGTAGGTCATACGGCCCACCTCCTCCATGTTAACAGATGGGAGGAACAATGAGAGGAAAAATAATCAAACACCCAGAGCTAGGCACATGCTTTTGATGTGTGTCTAACATGAGTCTGGTCCTGCTGGAGGTTTCTGCCTGTTAAAGGAAGTTTGTCCTTGCCACTGTAACTTGCTAAATGCTGCAAAGTGCTCTGCTCATGGTGGATTAAGATGAGATCAGACTGAGTCCTGTCTGTAAGATGGGACTGGATCTGATCCGGTCTTGATGTTGGGTCTTTGTTAATAATAGAACATAGAGTATGGTCTAGACCTGCCTAGAGGGACCTCTACTTTGGAATAATCTACAAGTCAGGGACCAGCTCTTAGTTATGTTGCTACAGGCTTAGACTGACACACTGGGATCCCCTCTCTCTGTATATCACTCACTTTATCTCTCCCCGTCCCATTAAAGTTACTAACCATAGACCTTTCTGGAGTCCCTGAGCTCCCTTGTCTCGTAGGTTCCTCTGGATCTCTGCCGTAGACGACCTGCTGCTGTGGACGTGCCAGACTCCAGCTTCTACAACTACTACTATCCATGTCAACACTATCATCTCTCCCTCTCTTCATCTCCCTCTATCCCTCTCTCCAACACGGTTTCAGCAGATGTGTGTCTAACATGAGTCTGGTCCTGCTGGAGGTTTCTGCCTGTTAAAGGAAGTTTGTCCTTGCCACTGTAACTTGCCAAATGCTGCAAAGTGCTCTGCTCATGGTGGATTAAGATGAGACCAGACTGAGTCCTGTCTGTAAGATGGGACTGGATCTGATCCTGTCTTGATGTTGGGTCTTTGTTAATAATAGAGCATAGAGTACGGTCTAGACCTGCTCTGTTTGTAAAAGCGTTTGTTGTGATTGATTGACCGGAGCTGTACCTAAAGTCTCTAAAAGTAGTATGGGAGGTTGAGGCTTCTGTTACAAGGGACCTCTACTTTGGAATAATCTACAAGTCAGGGACCAGCTCTTAGTTATGTTGCTACAGGCTTAGACTGACACACTGGGATCCCCTCTCTCTGTATATCACTCACTTTATCTCTCCCTGTCCCATTAAAGTTACTAACCATAGACCTTTCTGGAGTCCCTGAGCTCCCTTGTCTCGTAGGTTCCTCTGGATCTCTGCCGTAGACGACCTGCTGCTGTGGACGTGCCAGACTCCAGCTTCTACAACTACTACTATCCATGTCAACACTATCATCTCTCTCTCTCTTCATCTCCCTCTATCCCTCTCTCCAACACGGTTTCAGCAGATGTGTGTCTAACATGAGTCTGGTCCTGCTGGAGGTTTCTGCCTGTTAAAGGAAGTTTGTCCTTGCCACTGTAACTTGCTAAATGCTGCAAAGTGCTCTGCTCATGGTGGATTAAGATGAGATCAGACTGAGTCCTGTCTGGAAGATGGGATCACAAATTAAAAGCTAACTTAAAAAGGTGAGTTTTTAAAAGAGATTTGAATTCTGAAGGGTCAGAGCAGTTTTGGATATGGGAGGGGAGTGAGTTCCAGAGGGTGGGGGCGGCTACTGAGAAGGCTCTGTCCCCCCCAGGAGATATAAATTGCTGTGAACAACCGCCTCTTTCGATTCCACTCAGATTAGGCTTTCATTTCTGTGTCATTTACGGGCAAAAAAAAATCAATTTCATCGCCATTTTACCTCAAAATGCTTTTCTCTTCATACGTTCGAACGTGTGCGGGTACCATTATGAACAATTTTATCAGAGTTTTCTTGGTTTAGGGAGCCATTTATCCATGCTATGTGTTCATCATCTTTTTCACACAGTTATTGAAATTCTTGCAGCTCAGACACGACTTTTCTTCTCTAAAGAAAGCGATCAAATATGTCGCCCAGCCTCCAGTGAAATGCTGTGTTATTCTTTGATAAACGTCCAGCATCAGTTCTCCTTTCAGAGTGAATTCATCTGAGGAATAGTGCATCATGAGAACAATTACTAATAACTAGTCGTATCTGTTAAGGCAAAAATTACAGCAAAGTTAATGGGCGAGTGGTTTATCACTGAATAGTAAATTGAACATCATTACACTTCTTTCTTAAGATACTGAGCTTTGATTTACCCAGCATTGATGGAATGTTTCGTAACGGCAGCCTGTGCATATGTTTCTTTCATGCAGTGCATTTTGATCTGTGACAAATCCAATCTGTCTCTGTTCTCCTGTGATCAGCAGGTCTCATTTATTCAAACCATGAACAGAAAACTGAACTGAAATGAAGTCCTGTGAATGCTTCTCTGCAGGCTACCAAAGCAGTTCAACACATTTCCTTCGTTTTCTTCTTGAAATGTCCTTTTTGTGGCATCTGTATTCTCCCCCTCTCATCTTTAATCCTGGGTTATCTTCTTTTTAATTATACGCCAGCACTTGGTCATTGGGTTTTTACACCGATCAGTCACAACATTATGGCCATAGACAGGTGCAGTGAATAACACTGATTATGTCTTTGCAGTGGCACCTGTTGGTGGGTGGGATGTGTTTTGTAGCAAATGAACATTTTGTCCTAGATGTTAATGTGGTGGAAGCAGGAAAAATGGCAAAGGATAAGATGTGAGCGACTTTGGCGAGGGCTGGAAGACTGGGTTAGAGCGTTTCCAAAACAGCAGCCCTTGTGGTGTGGTGTCATGGACTGCCAAGGCTCATTAATGGATCATTAATTGGATCCTGTGGTCCGATCCAACAAAAGAGCTCAACGACTGAAAAAGTTAAAGCTGGTTCACATTTTGTTGGGTTCGTAGGTGCGTAAGGGTGGGGCACTTAGACCACTAGGCCACCAGCGCCCAAAGGAATCCTCCCCTTTGATTTTAATAATCTGGCTAAATCTGGTCAGCCCATATTTTAAAGGTGACATATCATGCAAAATCAACTTTTTAATGGTTCTCTACCTGAAATATGTGTCCCTGGCATGTCTACAAACCCCCCGAAAATGAAAAGAATCCATTCTGCCCCTGTTCTGATTTCTCCACCTTTCTGTAAATGTGTGTGAAACGAGCCGTTTCAGACTTCCGTGTTTTTGTTACATTAACAACAATATCCGGTCTGTAACAGAAGTCAGAGCTCGGAGCTTGTTCAGCCCATAGACTGTATAAAATACAACTCAACCCCTCCTCCGTTTTTTATTCCCTGCACACATGTGTGCTAACAAGGAGCTTAGGAGGGAGGCATGCTAGTTGTAGGCTGTCTTAATAAACACAGAGGTTGGTTTTACTCCCCACGTCTGCAGATTTGAAGATCTAGTGGATGATTTTTATTTGTCATGGTAAAGTGCTAACGCTAGTTAGCATAGCTACATAGCTACATGTCCTAGCTGTAGCTGTAGCTGTAGCTGTAGCTGTAGCTGTAGCTGTAGCTGTAGCTGTAGCTGTAGCTGTAGCTGTAGCTGTAGCTGTGTACCAAGACACACGTCTGGCAGAGGTCAGTTTTACTCCCCACGTCTGCAGATTTGAAGATCTAGTGGATGATTTTTATTTATCATGGATAAGTGCTAGCGCTAGTTAGCATAGCCACATAGCTACATGTTCGTAGCTGTGTACCAAGACACACGTCTACATACTGATAAATAAAACAACAAGAAACACTAAATCTGTGACCAATCCTTCAGAAAGGTCCTGCTGCAGGCGCCTCTCCGTCAGGATCAGATTCTGGATCAGATTCAGAGGGTTGAAGTAACGCGGGTCTGTGAGCAGCCGTGTATATTCAGCCAACATGTAAACATTAGATCAGCATGCTGGACAGCCGAAGCCACAACCACTTCCTGAGGGGGCGTGGTCAGAGGGAAAACAGAGTGTTCTGAGGAGGGCTGAAGAAGAGGGTTTTTCAGGCAGACCAAAATCTGATTTCAAAGTGTTTTTTTGAACGTAAACTTTAAAGACATGTTTTCTTGGACCTCTTAGACCAATATATATTGATGAAAAAAGCGTGATATGTCACCTTTAATAATAGAACATAGAGTACGGTCTAGACCGGCTCTGTTTGGAAAGAGTCTAGAGATAACGTTGGTTGTGATTTGGCACTAGATAAAGATTGATTGATTGACTGTGTTTATAAAGTGCTTTCTCTCGTCTTCTGACCACTCAAAGAGCTTTTTACTTCACATGTCACATTCACCCATTAATACACTGAAGGCAGAGACCGCTGTGTGAAGTGTCCATCAGCATTAATTATTCCCATGTGACATGATGGCATTTTATTCCACTAAGCCTGCAGTAAGCCACAGTGCTCTCTTGTTTTTTCCTCACATTTCAGACTTGCCTTAGTTTGTGTTGTAAAAAATAAACATCACAGGCGTCTGCACAAAATAACATGCAGCAATTGTAACAGGGATGCGAGTATTCATCATGTACACAGGGATATGAATAACCAGGATCCTCTGTGTGCAAGTTCTACTTTTTCACATGTAAATTATCTGGGTCCTTTTCTCACCATCTTTTCATCTTAAGTAACTGACCTTTTGCATTTTAAACCTCTGGAGTGTCATGTAGAATTAAGTGTTTCGCCATCGCTCTTTGTTACTTCTAACATTTTGGTTGTAAATTGTCAGCCAAATTGGTCAGTGTCATAAATTGCACACAGGTCTGAGCTCCAACTGTCAATATTAAACAGGATGCTTCATTACTACAATGGCGTAAGGCTAGCTAGCGAGCCAGAGGACTAAACCAATCAATCAATCAATCAATCAATCAATCAATCAATCAATCAATCAATCAATCAATCAATCAATCAATCAATCAATCAATCAATCAATCAATCAATCAATCAATCAATCATCTTTATTTGTATAGCACCAAATCACAACAAATGTTATCTGAAAACGTTTTTACAAACAAAGGAGGTCTAGACCACTCTATGTCAAATTATGAACAGAGACCCAACACCAAGACAGGGTAAGACTCAGTCTTACCCCACCTTAGTCCACCATGAGCATTGCACATTGCAGTATTTAGCTAGTTACAGTGGTGAGGAAAAACTTCCTTTTAACAGGCAGAAACCTCAGGCAGAACCAGACTCATGTTAGACACACATGTTAATGAAAAGTCCTCAGTGCAGACCAGGGTTAGTCAGGGAGTTGTTACTAACCATAGACCTTTCTGGAGTCCCAGAGCTCCTCTGATTCCTCTGAGCTGCCGTAGACGTCCTCCAGCTGATACGGACGTGCTGGACTCCAGCGGCAACAGCTTCTACTACTCGTCTCATCACTATCACCTCTCTCTCTTACTCCCCTCTATCTGTCTTTCCAGACCCAACTCAGTCGAGGCATGATGGCTGTCTAACATGAGTCTGGTTCTGCCTGAGGTTTCTGCCTGTTAAAAGGAAGTTTTTCCTCGCCACTGTAACTAGCTAAATACTGCGAGGTGCAATGCTCATGGTGGATTAAGGTGGGGTCAGACTGAGTCTTACCCTGTCTTGAAGTTGGGTCTCTGTTCATAATTTGACATGGAGTGGTCTAGACCTCCTATGTTTGTAAAAGCGTCTTGAGATAATGTTTGTTGTGATTTGGCGCTATACAAATAAAGATTGATTGATTGATTGACATCTGCCTAGACTGAGTTGGGTCTGGAAAGAGGGATAGAGGAGAGTAAGAGAGAGAGGTGATAGTGATGAGATGAGTTGTAGTAGCTCTCGCCGCAGGAGTCCAGCACGTCCGTATCAGCTGGAGTCTGGAATACCACAGCAGTATGGTGCCTATAGCAGCTCAGAGGAACCTACGAGACAAGGGAGCTCAGGGACTCCAGAAAGGTCTATGGTTAGTAACTTTAAATGGAACAGGTAGAGTTAAAATATGTGATGAGGATCCCAGTGTGTCAGTTCCCCTGGCAGTCTAAGCCTATAGCAGCATAACTATGAACTGGTCCCAGCCTGATCCAGCTCTAACTATAAGCTTTATGAAAAAGGAAAGTTTGGAGCCTAATCTTAAAAGTAGAGAGGGTGTCTGCCACTTAAATAATGGAAGGTTAATATCTTTAGTTGCTGCAGAAGTTTGTATAATGAATAATATGATGGTGAGTTTTGGATGAGACTAACTGTTTCTCTTATATTAATTGGTAGAGTAATATGTTTAATTCAAACCATTATTGATTGACTACAGTTTAATCAAATCAATATTTAGAATATAAGATTAACATTTAAAAAAAAAACACCTCCAGAATTAAAAAATCTGTCCAAGTTAATGCCCCTGTGATTTTGCTTTAGTGGTGCTGGGATGAAATGTGGGGGTACTTCAGTCTAACAACACCCATGCTCTAATAAAACCTTCATGAGCTGTGTCATTTTCAAGAATGCACCACTTGAGAAAATCAGACACCGTATCAGATTTTTGTCCTGGCCCAGACTTTAACTCTATACACTTCATTCATTCATTCATTCATTCACACAAAAAGGCTCTGAAGGCTCTGGCGGGAGTGAAAGCCCTTCTATAGCTGAAATGTAATTTCGCACAGGCAACAATAAGACCATAGATACGTATATAAGCTCAGAGGGATGGAGTGAAAGGAGAGTAAATCCACCTTTAGGCCCCTAAACTGGAGTCTAGCTCTGCACACTGTTCCTGAAAGCTTTCCTGCATGCTGCTTTGACAGGCTCACTGTGTGTGTGAGAGACCGTTTTGTATAAACGTCATCCAGGTCACAGGAGCTGATGCTGTATTATCTCTCTCAGCAGTGAACAGTACTCCTTTTAGTGTGTTTAGGGACACGTGGGGAAAAAGGGAATCAGAAAATCTGACTGTGGTTTCAGAGAGGACCGGTGCCGACATGTTGCGTCTTCACTCTTGGCTATCACAGAGTTAGAGTAGATGGTTGTCTTCATGCTTAAAGGGGACATATCACGCTTTTTTCATCAATATATATTGGTCTAAGAGGTCCCCAAAACATGTCTTTAAAGTTTATGCTCAAAAAAACCCTTTGAAATCAGATTTTGGCATGCCTGAAAAGTCCTCTTCTTCATTCCTCATCAGAACACTCTGTTTTCCCTCTGACCACGCCCCCTCCGGAAGTGGATGTGCGTTGATCTAATGTTTACATGTTGGCTGAATATACACGGCTGCTCAGAGATCGCGTTACTTCAACCCTCTGAATCTGATCCTGACGGAAAGGCGCCTGTAGCAGGACCTTTCTGAACGATTGGTCACAGATTTAGTGTTTCTTGTTGTTTTATTTATCAGTATGTAGACGTGTGTCTTGGTACACAGCTACGAACATGTAGCTATGTGGCTATGCTAACTAGCGCTAGCACTTATCCATGATAAATAAAAATCATCCACTAGATCTTCAAATCTGCAGACGTGGGGAGTAAAACCGACCTCTGCCAGAAAGGCAGCAGGACCTTTCTGAAGGATTGGTCACAGATTTAGTGTTTCTTGTTGTTTTATTTGTCAGTATGTCGACGTGTGTCTTGGTACACAGCTACAGCTACAGCTACAGCTACAGCTACAGCTACAGCTACAGCTACAGCTACAGCTACAGCTACAGCTACAGCTACAGCTACAGCTACAGCTATGAAGATATAGCTATGTGGCTATGCTAATTAGCGCTAGCACTTATCCATGACAAATAAAAATCATCCACTAGATCTTCAAATCTGCAGACGTGGGGAGTAAAACCGACCTTTGTGTTTATTAAGACAGCCTACAACTAGCATGCCTCCCTCCTAAGCTCCTTGTTAGCACACATGTGTGCAGGTAATGAAAAACGGAGGAGGGATTCAGTATTATTTTATACAGTCTATGGGCTGAACAAGCTCCGAGCTCTGACTCCGTGACAGACCGGATATTGTTGTGACGTAACAAAAACACTGAAGTCTGAAACGGCTCGTTTCACACACATTTACAGAAAGGTGGAGAAATCAAAACAGGGGCAGAATGGATTTTTTTCATTCTCGGGGGGTTTGTAGACATGCCAGGGAAACATATTTCAGGTAAAGAACCATTAAAAAGTCCATTTTGCATGATATGTCACCTTTAATGATTAAAGCAGCAGAGTGTCACTATCGTCCAATGTCAGCAATAATATGAAGCACGACACGTGTCATGATAATGTCACATGTTCTCCCTGTGGAGGCTCTGAGCCAAGACTCCAGACCCAGGTGGAAATGTGACAGGTCCGTGAACAGAGCCGAGACCCTTGACTGTAACACTGCAGGATGTGTCACACTTCATCCAGTGTGGAATGTTTCCTGAGGGTGGGAAGCTTCGAGCTGGTGTAATATAATGTTGTATTCCTGTGTCAGTCATAAAAGTAGAGTGCAGAACAATCTGTCATCTACAGTTTAATTATTTAACACTAATAGAAAAGTAACTACCAATCATAGACTGTACAAAATGATGGATGATGGGACAGCTGCACGAAACTGAAGCTGATCCAGAGGAAAATACATTTAGAGAGGAGATCACAAAAGTGTTTCATTTATGTCTCCTAGACAACAATGAGATCTGTTTGAAAGCAGATTCAAAAGGAGATCTCATCAAAATCTGAAATGATTCTCAGGTATTTTTCAAGTGTTGTGACTCCTTTTGAGCTCAGGTGGAGAAATCAGGGAGCTCTCTCAATCTAACCTCATCCCTTTGTTTTTGTCAGACTCAGTTTTTGAGTCTCAAGTTGAGCTCAGATGGAGCAAAGAAAGAGCCTGAGCTCATCTTTTCATCAACATTTATAGCGCCCTGCAAAATTAAGATTTCAATGTAATTGTCCAAAAACTTACAATTCTCATTAAAACATTTGAACCACTTGCAAGATCAGCTATTTAGATGTGAAATGATCTCTTCTTTGACTTCACACTATGGTCATTCCTTTACAAGTCTGTTTGGAACAAAACAACTTCACAAAGATTTAGTGGATTTGAGAGAAGATGCAAATGATAGAGATTTCATACCAGGTATGACAGACCATTTATTTAAAATATGGGCCGCAAAAGGGCTGACCAGATTTAGCCAGATTATTACAATTAAAGGGCTGGATTCTTGTGGGGCGCTGGTGGCGGCTACAGTCTTCATCGCAGGGGTTGCTGGTTCGATTCCCATCTGGTTGACCTTTTCCTGCATGTCTCCCCCCGCTCACTACTCCCCACATTTCCTGTCTCTCTTCAGCTGTCCTGTCAAATAAAGGCAAAAAGGCCACAAATATATTTTAAAAAAAGAGAAGAAAATTAATGAGATCTCTCATTTAAGTCTCAAATAAGACTCATGTCATGGTCTCAACTATTTCTCCTAGTGAATTTTAGGAGACACCAATGAGAACAAATTGTTCATTGGTATTTGACAGGACAGCTGAAGAGAAACAGGAAATGTGGGGAGTAGTGAGCGGGGGAGGACATGCAGGAAAAGGTCAACCAGACGGGAATCGAAGCGGCAACCCCTGTGACAAGGACTGTAGCCTCTGTATGTGGGGCGCTTAGACCGCTAGGCCACTAGGGCCCAAAAGAATCCTCCCCTTTAATTGTAATAATCTGGCTAAATCTGGTCAGCCCTTTTTGCGGCCCATATTTTAAATAAATGGTCTGTCATACCTGGTATGAAATCTCTATCTTTTGCAATTTCTCTCAAATCCACTAAATCTTTGTGAAGTTGTTTTGTTCCAAACAGACTTGTAAAGGAATGACCATAGTGTGAAGTCAAAGAAGAGATCATTTGACATCTAAATAGCTGGTCTTGCAAGTGGTTCAAATGTTTTAATGAGAATTGTAAGTTTGTGGACAATTACATTGAAATCTTAATTTTGCAGGGCACTATAAATGTTCATGAAAAGATGAGCTCAGGCTCTTTCTTTGCTCCATCTGAGCTCAACTTGAGACACAAAAACTGAGTCTGACAAAAACAAATGGATGAGGTTAGATTGAGAGAGCTCCCTGATTTCTCCACCTGAGCTCAAAAGGAGTCACAACACTTGAGAAATACCTGAGAATCATTTCAGATTTTGATGAGATCTCCTTTTGAACTGAAAGGGAGACTAAGCTGAGACTTTCTGCAACTTTTTTCTGGAGGCAAGAATGAGAAACAGGAGACATAAGCTGTAGTCTCATTTTGCTTTCAAACAGATCTCATTGTTGTCTAGGAGACATAAATGAAACACTTTTGAGATCTCCTCTCTAAATTTATTTTCCTCTGGGATCCTGGACAACCCCTCTCACCCTCTCTATGATGAGCTGTGGCTGAGCTCGTTCAGTCAGCGCATCATCCCACCACGGTGCAAGACTGAACGCTCCAGGCGCTCCTTTGTGCCCACCGCCATCAGACTGCACCACGCTGACCACTGACATTTTGTTTTCTAAAATGTAAAAATGTTTTCCAAAATGTAAATTTGTCTCCAACTTTGTTAAAGTGTTTCATCCTCTGTAAATTTGCATTGCACTTCCCAGTCAGCGTAAATGCACAAACCCAGATGAAGCCTGATTCCTCCCTGCTATGCTCCAAGAGATAACCGTTGAGTCACAGATGGCCCTCGTCTGTTGTTCGCCTATTTGATGGGGGCTAAGCACCAAAATACTCCAGACTGATTTGACCTCAGCAAAACATAAAACATTAAACTGCCCTGTGTCTTTAAAAAACAGAGAAAGAAAAACATCTTCAGCTGAGAGATGTTGCAAAAGGAAGGGCAGAAAGAGAGGTGTAAACGAAAAAAGGTTGATTTTACACCGGAGGAAACAGCTCACTTGGAAGAGAAAGCTTAAATGATTGATTCAGAAAGTGAGAGTGAGAAGAGCTGGCAAGCTTGAGAGTGGGCCCGGGTGAAAAATTCAGGAGAACGGGGTGCAAGAAACAGTCAGCAGAGAAAAACAAGCTGTTATCCACTTTCTGTCCAGAGATGAAACAGTCGACTTTTAGCCGAGGAAGAAAAAAAAAACGACACCATCACCAAAAATAAACAGAAAAATCCTGACAAACCCCCCCACTGAGCTCACTGCTGAGTATCAAACAGAGGTGGATCAGGATCTTTTAGTGGCTCTCACACAATCAGCAGGCTGTTAAAGCCAACCATTATCCTGTATTTAGACCAGACTCAGAGTTTAGGAGTTTAAATCCTCACTGTTTGGAAACGGGATGCAGACGGCACATTTTCTCTCCATCTCAAACTTACAAAGACAACAAGATTTAGATAAAGGCGCTTCATCCACAAAAGGATATAACACAGGTGATCATGTGCACCAGAGGAAGTGAAGTGCTCTCATATGATCCTTAATGCTCTCATGTACTGCAAAAACTCAAAATCTTAACACGTGAAATATTCTCATTTTTAGTCAAAATGTCTTCTCCCACTTCATTTTAGATACATTTACTGAACAAGTTACATTTGAGCGATATAGAGGGACTTGTTTTAAGGCAACGCATCTTATATACTGTATCTTGTTAAGTAAAACAATCTTGAAATGATCTTGTTTTGAGTTTTAATTTAGAAGAAACAAGGTTTAATTTACATTTCGTAAATTTTTCAAGCTGAGATCTTATTTCTAGAAGACGGATAATCTTGATTTAAGAGAAACACTTTACTTGATTTAAGTAAATCCATTTTATTGGAGAATCTATCAGAAAACAGCTCCATTGATAAAAGAAAGAAAGAAGAAAGAAAGAAAGAAAGAAAGAAAGAAGGATGGAAGGAAATAAAGAAATAAAGAAAGAAAGGAGGAAGGAAGGAAAGAAAGAATGAAAGAAGGAAGGAAGGAAGGAAAGAAAGAAGGAAGGAAGGAAGGAAGGAAGGAAGACAGAAAGAAAGAAAGAAAGAAAGAAAGAAAGAAAGAAAGAAAGAAAGAAAGAAAGAAAGAAAGAAAGAAAGAAAGAAAGAAAGAAAGAAAGAAAGATTGAAAGCAAGGAAGAGAGAAAGAAATAGAGAAAGAAATAGAGATGGAGGGACGGAGGGTAGGAAGGAAGGAAGGAAGGAAGGAAGGAAGGAAAGAAAGAAAGAAAGAAAGAAGGAAAGAAAGAAAGAAAGAAAAAAAGAAAGAAAGAAAGAGGGAGGGTAGGAAGGAAGGAAGGAAGGAAGGAATGAAGGAAGGAGGGAAGGAATGAAAGAAAGAAAGAAAGAAAGAAAGAAAGAAAGAAAGAAAGAAAGAGGGAGGGAGGGTAGGAAGGAAGGAAGGAAGGAAGGAAAGAATGAATGAAGGAAGGAAGGAGGGAAGGAATGAAAGAAAGAAAGAAATAAAGAAAGAAAGAAAGAAAGAAAGAAAGAAAGAAAGAAAGAAAGAAGGATTGAAGGAAATAAAGAAAGAAAGAAAGAAAGGAGGAAGGAAGGAAATAAAGAATGGAAGAAGGAAGGAAGGAAGGAAAGAAAGAAGGAAGGAAGGAAGTAAGCCAGAAAGAAAGAAAGAAAGAAAGAAAGAAAGAAAGAAAGAAAGAAAGAAAGAAAGAAAGAAAGAAAGAAAGAAAGAAAGAAAGAAAGAAAGAAAGAAAGAAAGAAAGAAGGAAGGAAGGAAAGAAAGGAAGAGAGAAAGAAAGAAAGAGAAGAAAGAAAGAAAGAAAGAAAGAGGGAAAGAAAGGAAGAGGAGAAGAGAAAGGAAAGAAGAAAGAAAGAAAGAAAGAAAGAAAGAAAGAAAGATTGAAAGAAAGGAAGAGAGAAAGAAATAGAGAAAGAAATAGAGACGGAGGGACGGAGGGTAGGAAGGAAGGAAGAAAGAAAGAGGCAGGGAGGGAGGGAGGGAAGGAAGGAAGGAAGGAAGGAAGGAAGGAAGGAAAGAAAGAAAGAAAGAAAGAAAGAAAGAAGGAAAGAAAAAAAGAAAGAAAGAAAGAGGGAGGGTAGGAAGGAAGGAAGGAAGGAATGAAGGAAGGAGGGAAGGAATGAAAGAAAGAAAGAAAGAGGGAGGGAGGGTAGGAAGGAAGGAAGGAAGGAAGGAAGGAAAGAATGAAAGAAAGAAGGAAGGAGGGAAGGAATGAAAGGAAGGAAGGAAATAAGTAAAGATAGAAAGATAGAAAGAAAGCAAGAAAGAAAGGAAGAAAGAAAGGAAGGAAGGAGGAAGGAGGAAAGAAAGAGGGAGGGTAGGAAGGAAAGGAAGGAAGGATAGAAGGAAGGAAGAAAGAAAGAAAGAAGGAAGAAAGGAAGGATAGAAGGAAGGAAGAAAGAAAGAAAGAAGGAAGGAAAGAAGGAAGAAAAGAAAGAAAGAAAGAAAGAAGGAAAGAAAGAAATGTTGTTTTTTAAGGGTGGGTTTCAGTTTTCAGGCACTGTTTCTTCTAAATCAGATAAAAATAAACATCCCCAAACTCCATGCACACAATGAAACACCTCCTTTAGAGCATAGCTGTCTTATCCTAAAAAACAACATGACTGAATATTAGTATATCCAGCTCACTATGAGAAGACATTATATCTCAACATGCTCAAATTCAACTTTGTAATCTTACTTCAAGTACAAGATGGTTTAAAACCTAGAGAAGTGCTGCTATAATACAACTCAAATTAAGGGGAATATATCTCAGATGAAGAAGTTTAGGGCAAAAATGTGTTTTTGAGTGAAAAAATACTAATTGTTATAATTCCTGTCTTATTCTGAGACACTAAGCTTTAATGAACTGGTAAAATATTGCTTAAAATAAGTTTTCCCTGCTAATTTTAAGATCACAGTTTTCTAAATATTGCGTCTTATTTTAAGAAATCTTACCAAGCAAATATTCACTTTCTCTATTGGCAGATTTTTTTGGCTTATTTCAAGGTCAAAGTAACTTGAAACATGTTTTTTTTTTTCTTGTTTTGGAGGGACATTTTTTTCCATTGTGGTGACTGAGACAACTCAAAGCTTTGCAGTGAGGAGAAATAAAACACAAGCAGGAGGCTGAGGAGAAGAAAAGAGCGTTAAGGTGTTGCTGTATTTCTGTGGCGGATCTCTTGGATACCTTTTCTGTGCTCATTTCATCCTGTGAAGTGTTCATTGAATGCATTGAATTGTGTGCGTTGAATAGAGCGCAAAGTCAAAGGCTTGTGTGTTTGAAAGTTTTATTCAGCGTCTGCAAATGGACTGACGTCTGCACAGTCAAAAGAAATCCGAGCAAAGCGAGCACAGGCGATAAGAGGAGAGGGTTTTTATGCTCGCATGAGACAACAAGGTCAGACAAGTCAGTGAATTATCCATTATCTTCTGGCTCAGCACCACAACACACAGCACCATGTTACAAGACACAAAGTGCTCTGGGTTATCGTGGTTGCATGATCTGTCTCCGGGCGTCAACGCTGGAAAGACTAGCAGCTGATTATCTGCAGAGCAGTCGACACAGATGTCAGCAGTGAAACTGGTTTTCTGCTCGTCTTCACTTTCTCTGTTATTTTGTGTTTGCAAAATTCACACGATGTGAATCTGACATCTCAGATGGAGAGGTAAACAACATGTGGAGGTCTGGGAAAACAATATGATCATCTTTGCATCATGAAAATTAGCTAATTTCATTCATACAGTCATCCTCAGCCCTCCAGCGACTACTCCAGTCGTCTTGATCAGCAGTGCTTTCAGTGCCAGCACATAACAATGCAGGACATCACTGCGGTTGATGCTCCCACAGCACAAGATTACAGGCTGGGAGCTCCAAGTGTCTCTGCCAATGACCGGCCAGCCTCATCTTCCTGCATGCTATTTTCTCCCCCTCTCTTGGGACTCCCCTATAGAGCTCTTTGAGGATGATGAATACAACGGCATGCAGCAATAAGGTGTTGCGTCCATCCTAGAGGGTAGGTCGCAGGGTCCAGGATTCACATATGAGTAGGAGGAGAAGTTGACCTTTGTATGGCTGGGGAGATTGGACTTCAAATCATTCAAAGCCTTCCACTCTGGAGCCTTTCTCACCTTGAATTCCTATTCTGATGAGCTCACCCATGAACCGAGATATTTAAAGGTCATTGACCTCTCTCAGAGCAGCACCTCCTGCTGTCCTTGGAGGCAGATGTTGTAGGGGATGACCTCGGTTTTCTTGGCATTTAGCCCGTGATAGACCTTAACCTACTCTCTGTCCTCTCTGGACAGAAGCACCTGTGAAGTTCTTGCTCCTTCCCACTGATGGCCAGAGATTGAGTGAGTTGTTCCAGTGGATCATTACCTGGTTAGGTGAAATACTTGATTTTAATTGGTCAAAATCTCATAACAGTGATTGATTGTTAGCCACAAAAGTGACAACAGGGACAACCTGATCACACACATCATTTGAATTAATTTAATTCACATAAAGTAGTCCACCCCAATCCCCCTCTGCCTGTTGACACTGTGGTAAAACCAGAATGTGACAACAGCTACTACAACTACTACTACTACCCGTCTCACCACTATCATCTCTCTATCTTCATCTCCTATATCACTCCTTCAAACCTCAACACGATCTCAGATGTGTGTCTAACATGAGTCTGGTCCTGCTGGAGGTTTCTGCCTGTTAAAGGAAGTTTGTCCTTGCCACTGTAACTTGCTAAATGCTGCAAAGTGCTCTGCTCATGGTGGATTAAGATGAGATCAGACTGAGTCCTGTCTGTAAGATGGGACTGGATCTGATCCGGTCTTGATGTTGGGTCTTTGTTAATAATAGAGCATAGAGTACGGTCTAGACCTGCTCTGTTTGTAAAAGCGTTTGTTGTGATTGATTGACCGGAGCTGTACCTAAAGTCTCTAAAAGTAGTATGGGAGGTCGAGCCTTCTGTTACAAGGGACCTCTACTTTGGAATAATCTACAAGTCAGGGACCAGCTCTTAGTTATGCTTCTACAGGCTTAGACTGACACACTGGGATCCCCTCTCTCTGTATATCACTCACTTTATCTCTCCCTCTCCCATTAAAGTTACTAACCATAGACCTTTCTGGAGTCCCTGAGCTCCCTTGTCTCGTAGGTTCCTCTGGATCTCTGCTGCTGTGGACGTGACAGACTCCAGCTGCTACAACTACTACTATCCGTCTCACCACTATCATCTCTCTCTCTTCATCTCCCTCTATCCCTCTCTCCAACACGGTCTCAGCAGATGTGTGTCTAACATGAGTCTGGTCCTGCTGGAGGTTTCTGCTTGTTAAAGGAAGTTTGTCCTTGTCACTGTAACTTGCTAAATGCTGCAAAGTGCTCTGCTCATGGTGGATTAAGGTGAGATCAGACTGAGTCCTGTCTGTAAGATGGGACTGGATCTGATCCGGTCTTGATGTTGGGTCTTTGTTAATAATAGAGCATAGAGTACGGTCTAGACCTGCTCTGTTTGTAAAAGCGTTTGTTGTGATTGATTGACCGGAGCTGTACCTAAAGTCTCTAAAAGTAGTATGGGAGGTCGAGGCTTCTGTTACAAGGGACCTCTTCTTTGGAATAATCTACAAGTCAGGGACCAGCTCTTAGTTATGCTTCTACAGGCTTAGACTGACACACTGGGATCCCCTCTCTCTGTATATCACTCACTTTATCTCTCCCTCTCCCATTAAAGTTACTAACCATAGACCTTTCTGGAGTCCCTGAGCTCCCTTGTCTCGTAGGTTCCTCTGGATCTCTGCTGCTGTGGACGTGACAGACTCCAGCTGCTACAACTACTACTATCCGTCTCACCACTATCATCTCTCTCTCTTCATCTCCCTCTATCCCTCTCTCCAACACGGTCTCAGCAGATGTGTGTCTAACATGAGTCTGGTCCTGCTGGAGGTTTGTGCCTGTTAAAGGAAGTTTGTCCTTGCCACTGTAACTTGCTAAATGCTGCAAAGTGCTCTTCTCATGGTGGATTAATGAGATCAGACTGAGTCCTGTCTGTAAGATGGGACTGGATCTTCTCCTGTCTTGATGTTGGGTCTTTGTTAATAATAGAGCATAGAGTACGGTCTAGACCTGCTCTGTTTGGAAAATCGTTTGTTGTGATTGGTGTACCGGAGCTGTACCTAAAGTCTCTAAAAGTAGTATGGGAGGTCGAGGCTTCTGTTACAAGGGACCTCTACTTTGGAATAATCTACAAGTCAGGGACCAGCTCTTAGTTATGCTGCTACAGGCTTAGACTGTAACTTGCTAAATGGTGGATTAAGATGAGATCAGACTGAGTCCTGTCTGTAAGATGGGACCATAGACTATATATAAAATGGACGTCATCTCGCTCGGCTCGAAGTGAGGCCGCCACAAAAACTGCTCCCCCTAGTGGCTGGCTGCAGTATAGGTCAAAAACTCTGTGAATGGGGCTGCGGTCAAACTTTAAAAAATAAATACACGTGGTACGAATGTTTCTCACATCCATATGCTGTGGTGATATGTTGTTAGTATTTGACTGTTTTGTGTCCAAGGCCTCTTTTTTCTGAAAAGTTTATTTTTCGTTAGTTATTAGAGGTTAAAAAACGGGGTTTTACATCCGGGTTTACTTTGATAGACAGCTGCTGTCGAGAAAAACTCTGTAGGACCTCGGGAGGGTACGCTGTAGGGTGGAGCTTGTTACCGTGGAAATGCACAAGTTCCCTACTGTGCAGACTCTGGCTGCAGAAACTTTACAAGATGGCAGCGTTCTGGAACGGGATATTTTGGCTTCAAAACCATACAATGGGAAAAGGTCGAGCGACACTGTCCATCATATAAACAATCTATGGTTGGGACTGGATCTTATCCTGTCTTGATGTTGGGTCTTTGTTAATAATAGAACAGAGAGTACGGTCTAGACCTGCTCTGTTTGGAAAGAGTCTTCAGATGCCGTCTGTTGTGATTTGGCGCTTTATAAATAAAGATTGATTATTGATTGAGGTATACATGGTAACACTTTATATTAACTACACACTTTTAAGCATTAATTAATACTTAACTCATCATCTGTAAAGCATTGTTCATACATTAATACTCATTTATATATCATGTACAAACACATTTATAAATGTTTTATTATTCATGAATATGACTCTATAATGTGTTATATAAATAATGGATTCACCAATTACAAATGAGCTATTATGGTCATTATAAACCAGTTATAAACACATTTACAGGTTATGATTCTAACATTTAGTAAGGGTTAGTGAACACCTTATTACATAGCAAGTTATGATTAATCAAGGTAGTCACAAAGGACTTATAAGCTGCTTGTTCATGGTTTTGTGAGCTGATCTAAAGTGAGGACTTAATATGCTTTACAAAGAATTCATTAATGAGATTTAAGACCAGCAGCACCTTAAAACACAGAATCCAAGTTATTGTTCAGTTGTGCAGCTGCATTCTAACTTGTGATTACAAATGGTTTTAAACAGCCAGTGTTTAAATGTTACTGTGTCTTTTTATATATTTGATATGTCATATTTTATTTGAGTTTTTCCACTGTGAGCACTTTAAGTTTGAGAGATTTTCTTTTTCAGTTGCAGAGTATTTTATTTCATATGAAGAGTTATTTTGATAAACGCGGTTTTATACAGAGGTTGTTTCCTTTTAACAAATACAAGTTTAAGTCCATGTGTTGTGTCTGTTTCCTTATTCTGTTGAATCAATATCTGTGACTTTTAAGGTGCTGCTGGTCTTAAATCTCATTAATGAATTCTTTGTAAAGCATAAAAAGTCCTCACTTTAGATCAGCTCACAAAACCATGAACAAGCAGCTTATAAGTCCTTTGTGACTACCTTGGTTAATGTGTTTATAACTGGTTTATAATGACCATAATAGCTCATTTGTAATTGGTGAATCCATCATTTATATAGTATGAACAAAGAGTTAGTAAACACATTATAGAGTCATATTCATGAATAATAAAACATTTATAACTGTGTTTGTACATGATATATAAATGAGTATTAATGTATGAACAATGCTTTACAGATGACGAGTTAAGTATTAATTAATGCTTAACTAATGCTTAAAAGTGTGTAGTTAATATAAAGTGTTACCGTATACATTCACAGAAAGAGAGCTGAGAAGACAAGAACAAAGCATCATCCAGTGATGTTACTCCCCTTAACTTGAGTGTGTTTGAGTCTTGCATATCCCAAGGGCAACTTTGGCAAAGACTACAAAGATACATTTTCTGTGCTGTACAGATATAAGATTTAAGATCTTTATTTGACATGCTCATACAGATGTGTGAAATGCATTGACTTTACCCCAAGGGCATGCATTAAAAACTCCAAAGCACAAACTCTAAAAGACAAATCAATACAGGTGCATGTAGAAATACATAAAACATGTTCTGAGGTTTGTTGAGAACAAAGGCAGTTCAAAGAATCCATTTGCAAAGGGTTTAAAAAAAACATATTCAGAGAAAATCCAGGAGTTGAAAGGAGTGTTTTTTTTTTTTACAGACAGCTTTAGAAGCTTTGGCCCAACACCATTTCAGCTAAATATGACATACAGAGCAGTTTTGTCATTTGCAACAACAAATCTCACCAAACATGAAGCTGTTCTAAACATTGCATGTTTTGAAAACTATGCCAACGAAGTGAGCTCAGAAAAACAAGCGTATCCTTTTAGAGGGAGCCAAAATCAGACTGAAAAACACATTTCTGTTTTCTGCACAGCTCATGGTGCCAAATTGTGCGCGGCGCTGTCAGACGGCCTTGGCCATGATGAGCTGGCGATGTGGGCGCACCTGGAGCTACTGCTGAAGGAGAGTCAGGCAACATGCCAGTGATGGAGACGTTAAACAGCACAGACACAAAGCAAACTTTCCCTCCTTTGTACCTCTTAAATCCTTTCTTAAGTCTTGTGAAGAGGGTGCTCGAATTTGAGATGCAGAGGGATGCAAATGTTTGCTTACAACAACAGAACGAGTTGCAGACTGTGGCAGGCACTCAATGTCAAGTTTGTATCCTTAAGACTGTTTGTACTGCTGCATCAACTCAACGCAGTACGTATACTGTAGGTCTGCAGGGCTCTGTAGCTCTGCTGTGCATATAGCCTGATGTGCACTTCCTCCAAAATGTAACAAGCCCTGTGATTGTTCTGGGTAAAATCATATTACCAGAATCAGCATTATTTGGTCATGTACACTTTCCATTTCCTCTTTTTTCTTAAAACAGGAGTCCAGTCATGCTACATAATATTTTCTGAGGCAAGAGCTGCAAATCTTTGGAAGCCCTAACAGGACATGACTAAATACATTTAATTTTCCCAGTGTTTTCTTGATATCTCATGAAAGACTCAGCTTGTTATCTCGAGATCTCGACTTATTTTTCTGTATTTCAAGATGAAGAGAAGAGTAAGTCCCAAACTTGAGAAAGCGAGTAAAATGAATGAAAACTGAGAAAATAAAGTGTATTTAATCATGTTTTTAAGGCTTATATTAAAGGTGACATATTATGCTCTTTTTCATCAATATATATTGGTCTAAGAGGTCCCCAAAATATGTCTTTAAAGTTTATGCTCAAAAAAACACTTTGAAATCAGATTTTGGTCTGCCTGTAAACCCCTCTTTTTCAGCCCTGCTCAGAACAGTCTGTTTTCTGTGCCTGTGCCTTTAAATGTGAATGAGCTCTCTGACCACGCCCCCTCAGGAAGTGGATGTGTCCTTGGCTGTCCAGCACGTTGATCTAATGTTTACATGTTGGCTGAATATATACGTTACTTCAACCCTCTGAATCTGATCCAGAATCTGATCCTGATGGAGAGGCGCCTGCAGCAGGACCTTTCTGAACCATTGGTCACAGATTTAGTGTTTCTTGTTGTTTTATTTGTCAGTATGTAGACGTGTGTCTTGGTACACAGCTACAAACATGTAGCTATGTGGCTATGCTAACTAGCGCTAGCACTTATCCATGATAAATAAAAATCATCCACTAGATCTTCAAATCTGCAGACGTGGGGAGTAAAACCGACCTTTGTGTTTATTAAGACAGCCTACAACTAGCATGCCTCCCTCCTAAGCTCCTTGTTAGCACACATGTGTGCAGGGAATGAAAAACAGAGGAGGGGTTGAGTTGTATTTTATACAGTCTATGGGCTGAACAAGCTCCGAGCTCTGACTTCCTGTTACAGACCGGATATTGTTGTGACGTATGAAAAACACTGAAAACTGAAACAGCTTGTTTCAGCAATGGATGTTTTTCATTTTCAGGGGGTTTGTAGACATGCCAGGGAAACATATCTATGGTAGAGAACCATTAAAAAGTCAATTTTGCATGATATGTCACCTTTAAAATCCTTTCAAGGTGATTTTAATTTGCTTTTGTGTGAATATTGATTTTGTATTTTTATTAGCACTACAGCAGGACTGGTGTTTTTCTCTAAGCGCCCTCTGCTGGGCAGAGTTGAGGGTTGCTCCCCATCTTGTGTACAAGATAAAAATGAGCAAGAACATGTCCTTTAATGATAAATCCTGGCTCTTGATAGCGAGTAGAAGTATTTCCGCTGCTGCATTTCCACAGCTTTATAACTTGCGCACATTATTTTTACTTGTGTGCACAATATTATTTATATTTTACTCAAACAAACTACAGATAAACATTTCATACACATTAATAAATAAGCAGAGCATCATCCTCAGCACACACATTTAGGAACTGCTTACCGTGTCCCAGCACAGGATGCAAAGAAGAAGAACTTTAAAGGGACTTTCTGATGAAATGTTGCTGACGAACTCAGTTTGATTTGGAAGACCTTCAAAGACGACTGAGTGGTACTTACACGGCATGTTAATAATCATCTCTGATTTAGTCTCTTTTTAAAGAGGCAATGTTTTTTTTTGTTTTCAGAGGCAAGAAGGGAATTACATGATCGTGCATTGGGTCTACAAAGACTTGTTTTCTGCAGGAAGTTACTTTTATGTCATTGTAAGGTGCTTTATGAGGTGTGCTGTTGTAAAGTGATAATAAACAACACAGGTACACTCCAGCCTGTATTGTGTGTAAGTGCAACATTATGGCAGCAATGAAAGCAGCTTTTATATTAAAGGTGACATATCATGCAAAATGGACTTTTTAATGGTTCTCTACCTGAAATATGTTTCCCTGGCATGTCTACAAACCCTGTGAAAATGAAAAGAATCCATTCTGCCCCTGTTCTGATTTCTCCACCTTTCTGTAAATGTGTGTGAAACGAGCCGTTTCAGACTTCAGTGTTTTTGTTACGTCTCAACAATATCCGGTCTGTAACAGGAAGTCAGAGCTCGGAGCTTGTTCAGCCCATAGACTGTATAAAATACAACTCAACCCCTCCTCCGTTTTTCATTCCCTGCACACATGTGTGCTAGCAAGGAGCTTAGGAGGGAGGCATGCTAGTTGTAGGCTGTCTTAATAAACACAAAGGTCGGTTTTACTCCCCACGTCTGCAGATTTGAAGATCTAGAGGATGATTTTTATTTATCATGGATAAGTGCTAGCGCTAGTTAGCATAGCCACATAGCTACATGTTCGTAGCTGTGTACCAAGACACACGTCGACATACTGACAAATAAAACAACAAGAAACACTAAATCTGTGACCAATCCTTCAGAAAGGTCCTGCTGCAGGCGCCTCTCCGTCAGGATCAGATTCAGAGGGTTGAAGTAACGGGATCTGTGAGCAGCCGTGTATATTCAGCCAACATGTAAACATTAGATCAACATGCTGGAGAGCAGAGGCACATCCACTTCCTGAGGGGGCGTGGTCAGAGGGAAAACAGACTGTTCTGAGGGGGACTGAAGAAGAGGGCTTTTCAGGCTTCCCAAAATCTGATTTCAAAGTGTTTTTTTGAGCATAAACTTTAAAGACATGTTTTGGGGACCTCTTAGACCAATATATATTGATGAAAAAAGCGTGATATGTCACCTTTAAAACAAGTCTCTCTATCTTGCTCAAATGTTACTTGTTAAAGGCACTGTGAGGAGTTTTTAACCAGCTGAGACACAGACTGAAACCAACACTGATGCCTCTTTATGACCTCCAAAAGCAAACAAGACCATGAACAACAACAGTGTTGTTATTTTTAATGCCTTAAACCACTCAGAGGGGGTAGGGGTCAGACCACATGATTGACATTTGGCTTTAGAAACATCCTTTTTCGGCTGTTTTTATGGCAAACAATCACATTGAGTGATACATCTGGCTGTTAAAAGACAGCAGGGTGAGCTTTTGTTGAAAACACTACTTTTTCGTATACAGAACAAGAGATAAGAGGTATCACTTTGTACACAAGGGGTCGCCAAAATTGATATAAATCAAAAGTTCCTCACAGCAGCTTTAAGTAAATGTATCTTAAATCAAGTGGGAGAAGAAATTTTGACTAAAAATGAGACAATTTCACTTGGTAAGATTTTGAGTTTTTGCAATGTAGGTGTTTCTGACCTGACACTGAACTTGACACAGTCTGCCTCTCTGTGACTTGATGCCCCCTCAATGTCCCTCTGAGCTAGATCTACACAGCCAGCAATCACACATCACATCTACACATGGAGGGGAAACTGAGCTGCCTCGTGGCTCTTAAATCCTCAAGCAAGGACACATCGGTCGTCTTGAAGTGTTGTCTACAAAACCCGAGGTCAACGTGACTCTACCGTCTTGACTTCAGCATGTAACAAAATGTTTTGGGGGTTTCAGCTTGCATGTTTTGAACCGCCTGGCTTCATCATTCAATCAATCATCAATCAATCTTTATTTGTATAGCGCCAAATATCAACAAACGTTATCTGAAGACGCTTTTACAAACATAGGAGGTCTAGACCACTCTTTGTCAAATTATGAACAGAGACCCAACTTCAAGACAGGGTAAGACTCAGTCTGACCCCACCTTAATCCATCATGAGCATTGCACATCGCAGGATTTAGCTAGTTACAGTGGCGAGGAAAAACTTCCTTTAACAGGCAGAAACCTCAGGCAGAACCAGACTCATGTTAGACAGCCATCATGCCTCGACTGAGTTGGGTCTGGAAAGACAGATAGAGGGGAGTAAGAGAGAGAGGTGATAGTGATGAGACGAGTAGTAGAAGCTGTTGCCACTGGAGTCCAGCACGTCCGTATCAGCTGGAGTCCAGATCGTCCGCAGCAGGAGGACGTCTACGGCAGCTCAGAGGAATCTACGAGACAATGGAGCTCAGGGACTCCAGAAAGGTCTATGGTTAGTAACTTTAATGGGACAGGCAGAGTTAAAGTAAGTGATGAAGGGGTTGGGGGGAAGGGGGTGAGCTAGGATCCCAGTGTGTCAGTGTGCCAGTTCCCCCGGCAGTCTAGGCCTATAGCAGCATGACAAAAGCTGGTCCAAGCCTGATCCAGCTCTAACTATAAGCTTTATCAAAAAGGAAAGTTTGAAGCCTACTCTTAAAAGCGGAGAGGGTGTCTGCCTCCCGGACCCTGACTGGTAGATGATTCCAAAGGAGAGGGGCCTGATAACTGAAGGCTCTACCTCCCATACTACTTTTAGAGATTTTAGGTACAACTAGCAAGCCTGCATGTTGGGAGCGTAGAGTTCTAGAGGGGTAATAGGGCACTATGAGCTCTTTAAGATACGAGGGTGCCTGATTTTTAAGGGCTTTGTAGGTTAAAAGAAGGATTTTAAATTCTATTCTACATTTTATTGGGAGCCAGTGAAGAGAAGCTAGCACTGGAAAAATGTGCTCCCTCTTCCTAGTGCTAGTCAATACTCGAGCTGCAGTGTTTTGAACTAGCTGAAGAATCTTTAGAGACTTATTGGGGCAGCCTGATAAGAGGGAGTTATAGTAATCTAACCTGGAGATAACAAATGCATGGACTAGTTTTTCTGCGTCGCTCTGAGATAGGAAGTGTCTAATTTTAGAAATATTGCGCAAGTGAAAATAGCCTGACCTTGAGGTTTGCTGAATTTGGGAGTTGAAGGATAAATCTTGATCAAATAGGACTCCTAGATTCCTAGCCGAGGTGCTGGATGCCAGACTAATGCCGTCTAAGGTACTTATATTATTAGAATTTTGTTCTTTCAAAATTGAGAGGATGTTGCCTTTTTGTCTTATGCAACCGGCTTTATTTAAGACCGGCAGTTTCATTATTTCAACTCTGATGTTTGGTGTTTGTACACAGCAGCACCTTCTGACAGCTTTCCACACTGATGCAAGAAAAAAAAACAGAGGCAGCTTCTTTTTTATCTGCTTATTATTTGGTTCAGAGTCTGAGCTGCACTTTTAACAAGACGCTGATGAATCCTCCTCCGGTGTGGATCAAAGGTGAGAGCGGATATCTGAGGAGTCATGTGGTATTCAGGTGCCTCAGCTCTTACTCTACTCATTAATTGGCCTCCTGGTTTTTTAAGTTTCCATTTCAAAAGATCCCAGCAGCTCCTGATTCCTGCCAGAGAAGAGTCCCTCCCTGACAACATCTTTGCTCCAGTTTGCCTTCAGATGACTTCAGATGAAGTCTGCAGTGTGTTATATTATGGGGGACGTAGGGATATGAGCTGTACTTCAAACATCCTGTAAGCTGCTCAGCATAAGCACATTTTTACCTCTGCTTTCACAGAGGCTCACCGTATAATCACACCGACATCAGCATCAAGTTATTGTGTCTTTCTTGTCCATCACAGACTCTCGAAACCTGGAGAAGTAGAGCTCCCAGTAATGATCTACCAGCTTTTCTCTGTGACTGCTCCAACCTGTGCTCAGTCTATTTAGATGAATTACTCTTTTGACTTTTCTGTTGTGTAACTGCATCATCATAGTCATCATCATCATCTCACAGCATGTAGCCCCCTGCTACATAACTTATGATCATTGTAGCTGCTAACAGCCTCCCACGGGACACACTCCTCACCACTTCTGTCTCCACTTTTCCCCCGTTTCTTTTTCTCCTTTGACTGTTTCTAATTTGCATTTAATTAAGGCTAGCAGCACTTCAGAGCGTCTCCTTGCTTCCTGCTGCTGCTGTAATGGACAATAACCACACCTCTGTGCTTTTGAATCGCACATTTCAAACACATTTCTTCACAAAACTCCAACATGGCTCAGTTGACGGGTCAAAAGTAATGTGCACTTTGTGTTAAACAGATTAAAACATCACCAAAGTACTTTGAGTGGGAGCTAACCAGACTGGTGTCAGTGGGAAACCACATCACACAATGCTCATGTCACTCCCCTGCTCATTTCGCTACACTGGCTTCCAGTTGCAGCTCGCATCAGATACAAAACTCTAATCATCACTTACAAAGCAGTCACCAAAACCGCTCCAGTTTACCTGGAACCCCTCATCCAGGTCTACTGCCCTTCTCGCCCGCTACGCTCAGCCTCTGAAAGGCGCCTAGTGCTTCCAGCACACAAGGCCTTAAAATCACTAGCTGGACTCTTCTCTTCTGTTGTCCCTAAATGGTGGAATGAATTGTCCAACTCCATTCGATCTGCAGAGTCCCTCTCTACTTTCAAAAGACAGCTGAAGACCCAGCTCTTTAGGAAGCACTATGCACTTAGCTAGACTGTTCTCCACTGTTGTCCCCAGTGGCAGATCATGTCTTGCAGCTACAGTTGACTCACACTGTCCTGCTCTACTCTGGGAATCTGTGTTCAGGTCTGGAGTGACCCAGCACTTGGTACTCTGGTAATTATTGTGGTGATGTTAATTGTTGATGATGATAATAGAAGGTCTTAAATGGTTTGGTTGCTTCATTGTACATGTTCCTTATTTACTTTTGTGCATTGCCTTTACACTGCTTGGCAGTACCTGCATCCAGTTGGACTTGAAGCACTTTGTTACTCTTACTGATCTTGTTTCCTCTTGTCTAGATCTTTGCTTGTGTTGTTCTTGTTCTTGTATGTACGTCGCTTTGGATAAAAGCGTCTGCTAAATGACATTGTAACAAAAGCTGGAAGAGCTTGGAAGAGTGTGAATTGCAACAGACCTGTAGCTAGATTCAGTGACGTCCTCGGGTCGGCATGTTGCCAGATGCTGTCATGAGTTGATCTTGTTAAGTTTGGGATTTTTCCTTATGTTTAATGTGTCTTTGTTTCCTTTTTATTTTTTACCCTGTGCTTCCATGCCTTGTTTCCTCCCTGTCTGTTTTCGGTATTAGTAATCCTTTGTCTTCCTCGTGTTAAAGAATACAATAGAACAGCCCCGTAGAAGCACTGCTCCTGAAGGTGCATGTTATAAATACAAATTTCTTCATCATCCTCTCGAGTAGTATTCATACTGTTTGAATAGTAGTTAACCCAAACTCAAAATGCAATATTCTAATATTTTGAGATGCGTTTTAATATTTTTTGATCTGTGAGCGATTCATTATCCAAATGTTAAAAGAATAAAGCTGAATGTAATGAGTGCAGCATAACATTTTTGTTGCTTAGCGCCGCTCGATTAACTGCTTGTTGCAGCAGCTCTCTCTTTGTTGTTCTTTTTTTAACTCTTTCTTCATATCTGTTTAGTTCTCTTTGTATTTGGAGCCGGTCATGACTTTTAATGACTCATTTGTTGACCATGGACACCAAACTGGCTTCGTTTGCAGTGGTGTTTTTACTATTTTTGTTCCTGTGTGTGTCTGGAGATCCTGAGTAACCATGGTTACATTGTTTACATATGAGATCAGCTGTTAGCAGCCCGTAGCATGTGTATGCTAAACGATGCCAGGCCCGGTGTTCACTGCGAGCTGAGGAGAAGGAGGCATGGATAGCGTGCTGGTACTGAGGTGCAAGCTAAGAAAAGACAACATGGACCTGTCCTTCCACCCACCGTTATGGGGACTGTAAGATCTGTCTACGATAAGGTGGACGAGCTAACCCAGCACCAGAGTAGCATCATGCTAACAGAGCTAACACCGGACACGAACGCCACATTGGAAGGATTTCACCTGCTGTGGGCGGACAGGATACAGGAGAGCAAGACTGAACTAACTGGTGAAGAAGGCCAGCTCAGTCCTGGACCCTGTGGAGGTGGTGGCTGACAAGAGAATTATGGCCAAGCTGTCGTCTCTGATGGACATTTCTTTTCCTATATATATTCTTGTTGAAATTCTTGAACTGTACACCTTCTTGTTTGCTGCTGTAACTTCATGAATTTCCCCAGTTGTGGGACAAATAAAGGCGTATCTTATCTTATCTTATCTTATCTTATCTTATATATCAAATGTTCACTCTCTTAAATAACTGATGGAAATGATTGAACTTATTCCTGTTGAATACATATTTGGAGACACACCTGTATTGGCAGCTTGCAAGGGGCGCCTCCGGGATTAACAGTCCATGTGGTTCCCAAATGTAAACATTCACTCACAGAGGATCCATTTAAGACTCAAGGAAGGGGATGATTGCCTGAGCTCCGCTGTTAAAGTCATCATGTGTTTGGCCTTTGGCTCGAGTTCACGTTAAAGTTGTTGGTTGCTTAATCCTTGGGCTTGTGGATTTTATGCTCTTCTACTTTGTGTTCGGCTTAAATTATTAAATAATGTCAGCTGAGGATTTAAAAGTTTGAAAAAGGACATATGGGAGAGGAAAGTTCTCAGAGTGTGGGAATGAGAGAAAGATGCAACTAAGCCTTATCAGCCATTTTCCAGAGCCTCTATGCTCTCTCTAATAATAAAGGGACTCAAAAGCATTATTCATGAGTCATATAGCCTAAATAGGACTGGCATATTGAAATGTATGCACTGATGAACTAAACAGACTATGATTTGAACTTAATGCCATATTTGGCATGTTTCTGTTTAGCACAGCGGGCTCAGTCTAGCAGAAAATAAAAATGTTCTGGCAGATGGCATCGTGACAGTGTTTGGAGGAGTTGTTCTCATGTGGTTGTTTATTTATTCTTTTTAAGCTTGAGAGATCACTCCGGAGCTCTGAAGGGAAGATCTCAAAAGCAGCCCCAAAGTTGATGCCAGAAGGTAGTCAGACTTCTGTTTTTAGAGGATTACTATGCTGATTTCTTTATTTTTTTCTCCTGTCAACAAATCCAAGACAAAGAACAAAAACTAGCCCTGAATCCATCCCTCTGCCTGCATTGAAAGCCTGATGTATCGTATTTCTTTGTGCCAGTACACTCCATTGTTGTGCAAAGGCTATTACAGATACATCAGTATATTACAGGCTGCATTCAATGACATGCTCCTTCATTTTCACAGAAACAGCCGATGCAGCTTCTTTTGAATCAATCCCATGTATACATCGTGCTGCTGTCAGGGACCGGATGAATGAGCTTGGGGTGCTGAGTGCCACGGCAGAGGAAGGGAAGTTGTATTGAAACCTGGACTTGTTGTTTTAGGCTCTGTCAAAGGATTTGTTGATGAGGAGTGTACGATAACACCTGAATTGTGCTCTTAAGAAATAGGATTCTTACAGAGCCTTACAACACAAAGCTGCAGGAAATACTCCCCTACCAAAGCAGTACATCCTCTCTTTTGAGGCACTTTTTAAAGCGGTTTAGAAAATGATTTGGCCTTTTTGACCTTGAAAACATTTCAGACTTCATTATGAGTGAACAATTATTGATTTGAAAGGTTTGAAATGTGCAGTGTTGGTCTTTGTTCAGGGTGTCCTCACATACACAAAGAGGTAGTGAGGTAGAGAGCAGGATAGGACAGGCGGAGGTGAAGGATGGATGCAGGAGGAGCTGAAGGGATGGCATTGATGAGATAGATTGGAGGTGACTGGTGTGGAGGAGGTTTGTGAGAAGAGAGGCGGACAGATTTAAAGTTTTGGCAGCAGCAGGATGATTGGGAGATTGAGGTTGAGGTTAGATATGGTTGGTTTGGTACTTGAAGGAGTTCACGCCCACTGGAAGATGAAGGCCTGAAACAGACTTTAAGCTGGGGTTGGTAATCAGATTTAGATACACTTTTTATACTGGTTAAAATGATCTTTATGTCCCAATGGTAATCAATACATAATGTGTTCTTAAAAAGAGTGAAAAAAAGCTGCTATCTACAGCCGGAGTAAACCTGGGAAAACACCAACCAATCACCGTCATTAGGGTCCAATTTATGAAACCAATCAAATCCTGTCCTGCCGTTCTGCCCGCCTCCTGCGCGTACATTTCCCCGGCATGCACTCCCCGTCCCCCGCCTCTGCTTCCCCTGACTGCCCCTCTCGCTCAACCTCGGGCCTGTCCCCTCTGACCCGATGTGGTGCTTTGCTCAGGACTGTAGTCCGGATCAGAGTCTAAAAAGCTCTCACCACGGGGGCTCTGACAAGCAGAAGAATGAATGACATTTAGTAATCCATCCATCCATCCATTTTCTTCCGCTTATCCGGGGTCGGGTCGCGGGGGTAGCAGTCCAAGCAAATTGACCCAGACATCCCTCTCCCCGGCGACACTTTCCAGCTCCTCCTTGGGAATCCCGAGGCGTTCCCAGACCAGGCGAGAGATATAATCCCTCCACCGCTTTCTGGGTCTACCCCGGGGCCTTCTCCCAGTTGGACGTGCCCGGAACACCTCTAAAGGGAGGAGTCCGGGAGGCATCCTTATCAGATGCCTGAACCACCTCAGCTGACTCCTTTCGACGCGGAGGAGCAGCGGCTCTACTCCGAGCTCCCTCCGGATGTCCGAGCTCCTTACCCTATCTCTTAGGCTGAGCCCAGACACCCTTCGCAGGAAACTCATTTCAGCCGCTTGTATCCGCTGTTAACCATTCACTGCTTCTGCTCCTTGACCGTAGTCGGGGAGCACAGGGGAGACTTACGGGTCTGCTCCAGGGCCGAAGTTATTCCAACTTCGGGGCTAACCCCCGTTCACCTCAACCTCAATGCAGCCGGTGGGAAAACAGCAGACACGAGTCCGGTTGGGTTTGAGGAGTCGTGTCTTTATTTGTGTTCACAAATAGACTTCTAAACGGCATTCACTTGCTATAACAGTCAGTGTTATTCTTCTCCTTTCATTCCCCCGCTTCCCGGCACTTTTTCACACACACATACGTCACATCCTCTACTCTCACTCCCCCTACATTCCACACATGCGCACACAGCTATTCCCAACAGAGCTCCACTAATAGTATAACACTACCCCCACTCTGGATGGCAATGACACAAATTCCACTCCAGCAGAACAACAGGGGCAACACATGCATCATTTCAACAGGTATACAGTCCAAAGTAGCAGGCCATTACATAAGGAATAGCTGGAGTGCAGATTACTTGTGTACAGTAAGACATGAGGCAGTCTATCCTGCAGCTTAACCTAGAACAGTAGGGCATAAAAGACAGTAGAGGCAAAATTACAAACTAGAAACAAACACACACTCCTCAAGATTAATTTTCTTTTTTTTTAAAGTGAACATATGCTAATGCACATAAGCCCCTAACAGAGCAAAACACAACGGATAGCAACATTTTTTTTTTTTTTTTTTTTTTTTTTCTTTTTAAGTCTCTGGTAACAGTCCTGAAACTCAGACACTTAATGAGCCACCCACTCACCATACCAAACCGGGGGTCGTCGTCGCCGGCCGGCCCTCAGGGTGTGACGACCGTGGTGTGGTGGCTCTGCTGCACCACCCCCACTATCCCGAAGGTCCATGGCAGAAAAAGAGTCCAGCCGAGAAAAGGTGGAGGGTAACAGCACAGGTGAAACAGGGGCGTCCCCTACCGGATCGGGTGGGGGTTCGTCCCCAGTTCTCTCCGTAGTGGTGTCGACGAACAACCCAGCAAGCCCCGAGTCATAGTCTGCAGGATCCGCATCCAAGGCTGGGGGTGACACCTCGACAGGTGTCCAGGTCTGCGCCCGTTCCAGGGCCCAGGAGTTGTCCAGGAGGTCACGGCTTCGATAGGGCTTTAGCTGGTCATGGTGAACCACTTTCACTTTGGTCTTTGGTCCTTTCTGAATGCGATACACCAGGTCATCTAGCTGTCCAAGGATGAAGAAGGGCCCCTCGTACGCTGGAAGAAACTTTCGGACCTTGTTCTTGACTTTCCGCGTGCCCTTGATGAGGTACCACACAGCATCCCCAACGTGGTACTGTGTGCGACAGCAGTTCTTGTCATACTGCCTCTTAGCACGTTTCACTGAGTCCCCAAGCGCATCTCTGGCAATCTGATGAGCCATCTCCAGTCGCTCTCGAAGATGCTGCACATACTCAGGAGCAGATGGAGTAGATTCAGGGTCAGGGGGCAGACCAGCTACAAGGTCCACCGGTTCACTGACCTCTCGGCCGAACATCATGAAGTTGGGTGTGAAGCTGGTGGCACTGTGCTTTGTCGCTCTGTAAGCCATGACAGCATATGGAATCATGAGGTCCCAGTCCCAGTGACAGCGCTCAGCTGTGGTGGCCAAAATCTTCTGCAGCGTGGCATTGAATCTTTCTACTTGTCCATCAGACTGTGGTCGGAAGGGAGTGGTGCGTGTCTTGTCAATACCAAACAGAGAGCACATCTTCTGGAAAACTTCAGACTCAAAATTTCGGCCCTGGTCACTATGCAATGTCTGTGGTGCTCCATAACGACACACCCACTCTGAAGCAAGCACTTCAGCCACAGTCACTGCTTTGTCATTTGGTAATGGATAAGCTTCCACCCATTTAGAAAAGTAGTCCTGTACTACAAGCACATAACAGTTTTTGCGCTCTGTCTCATTCAGTGGCCCCATGATGTCCAAGGCGATGCGCTCCATTGGGGCCCCCACCCTGACGGTTCCCATGGGGGCCTGTGGTGTCTTATTGGGTCTGGCTTTGGCTGCACAGCGGGTGCAAGTGCGGCACCAGAGTGCCACATCTTCTCTCATATGGTACCAGTAGTATCGCGTCTGGAGCCGCGCCACCATGCGCTCTACTCCAAAATGCCCACCAACTGGTCCTTCATGCAGCTGTCTCATGATGTCAGGCTGGAGGGTGCGGGGCAGTACCACTTGAGGGTAAAACTGGATGTCGTCCAGACAATAGAAGCGTCTGACTAGAACCCCATTACGAATGTAGAGTCGCTTCCACTGGCTCCAGAACGTCTTTGTGGCTGGACTATATGGTGATACTGTAGTCCATGAGGGCCGCTCTCTGCTGGCCTCCATCCATGCCCTAATAGGTGAGATATCAGGGTCAGCCTCCTGAGCCTGTTGCAGCTCCTCTGGGGACCAGCCGCTGAACAGTGCAGCCTCACCTGTTTGAGTCAGCAAGATTCTTTCAGGGGTCTCTAAACTGTCTGCGCCTGGTTGTGGGGTTTCATCCACCCCCACTAGACTCTCCGTGGCTAGAGCAGGATGTCCCTCCACCCCCACTGGACTCTGCACCGCATGGCTGAAGACAGAGTCCAAGTCGCACTGCACAGCCTGGTGCTTGATGTTCCCTGGAGGAGAGGGGCCTGGCAGTTTACATGGGCAGGACTGACGGCAGGGTTGTCTGGAGAGGCTGTCAGCGTTGACGTGCAATCGGCCAGGGCGATGGATGATCTCAAAATCGTACTCACTGAGTTTCTCCAACCACCTAGCGAGCTGTCCCTCTGGCTCCTTCATCCTTGTCAGCCAGCGAAGACTACTGTGGTCAGTGCGCACGATGAAGGGCCGCCCCAGGAGATACTGCCGGAAATGTGAGGTAAACTCCACAACAGCCAACAGTTCTCGCCGTGTTGTGCAGTAGTTCTGTTCAGTCTTGGACAGCTTGCGACTGCCATAGGCCAGCACACGTTCACTGCCCTGCTGCACCTGTGAGAGAACAGCACCGATGCCAACATTACTTGCATCAGTGTCCAGAGTCATGCAGCCCTGGTCCAAGGGATAACCCAGAATCGGTGTAGTGGTTAGTAGGTGTTTGAGTCTCTCAAATGCTGCCTGACACTCTGGAGTCCACTGGAACTGAGTATATTTCTTGGTCAGTTCGTGGAGAGGCTCAGCTACAGCAGCAAAGTCTTGCACAAAACGTCGGTAGTAGGATGCAAGGCCAAGGAACTGACGGACTTCCTGGACGGACTTAGGTGTAGGCCACTCCTGCACCTTCTTGACTTTGCTGGGGTCAGTGGTCACACCCTCTTCTGAAACAATGTGGCCAAGGTAGGCAACCTGACGACGAAAGAGACAGCATTTAGCAGGTTTCAGCTTCAAGTTGGCTTGTTGTAGTCTGCCGAAGATCTCGCCGAGTCGCTGTAGCATCTCTGGCACGTCCCGGCCCAGCACAATGATGTCGTCCAGATAAACTAGGCAGGTCTCCCACTGCAGGCCAGCCAAAACACGATCCATCAGGCGCTGGAAGGTTGCTGGAGCATTGCACAGTCCAAATGGCATGACATTCCATTCGAACAGTCCATTTCTGGTGCAAAACGCAGACGCTTTGCGAGCCCTTGGGGTCAGCTCAACTTGCCAGTAACCAGAAGCAAGGTCCAGCGTACTGAACCACTTGGCTGAAGACAGGGTGTCCAAGGTGTCCTGAATGCGGGGCAGAGGGTATGCATCTTTAATGGTACAGTCATTCAGGGCTCTGTAGTCAACACAGAGACGAAAAGTTCCATCTTTCTTACGTACCATCACGATGGGTGAAGCCCAACTGCTGTGGCTGCGGCGGGCCACTCCAGCATCCAGGCTCTGTCTTATCTGTTGGTCAGCATCCTGTTGTTTCTGCCATGCCATCCTGCGTGGTGGTTGCTTAGCTGGAACACCTGGTCGGGTTATGATGTCATGCTGCACCAGGCCTGTGCGACCGAGGTCACTGGGTCCCGTCGAAAACACACTGCTATAGGTGCTTAGCAGCTGTGCCAACTGGAGCTGCTCCTCTGGCTTGAGTTCAGCAGAGCTCTGGCTGTAGAGCTCCTGCAGGTGCGGGGGAATAGAGGGGTGTTCTGGTGACTCTAACTCAGCTGTTATGGTGGTAGATGGCACAGCTTCAGCAGGCTGGAGAAACCCGACAATGGCCCCCTTTTTGATGGTTACATCTGCATGCCCAGGGTTGAAGATACGAAGGGGCACAGCTTTGAAAGGCTGGCTCCGGCTCTCCACTAGCACACGTGCTACTAGCACTCCGTGCTTTTCGACAAAACCTCTGGTGGGGTTCAGCATTACCTCCCCTTTAAAAGTCTCTTTAAAACGGGCGTTGCCCCTCACCACATACTCCCTCCCAGCCTCCAGGACCACCGTTCGGGCCACTTTCACTGCATGTACCTTTGTTTTGCAGGGGGCTTGGAAATATGGCACCTCTTCACCAAACAGTTCAATGCGATGGTTACCAAAGTCAAGGCGTGCGTGGGCCTGGGTGAGGAAGGGGTGTCCAAGGAGGGCCTCGTTGCCAGCAATGTCAGCAACCAGGAAGTGCACGGTCACCTGCTTGCTGTTTATCTCAACAGTAATGTTTGTCTCCCCATGTACATGAACATCACCAGGTCCAACGCCTAACAGAGTCTTTACAACTGATGGCTGAAGAGGAGGCCGGGCATCTGGGTGAATGGCGTTATAATGGCACAGGGGTAACACACTTTTTCTTGCCCCGCTGTCCAAGACAGCGCACACATTCAGTTCATGAACTAGCATCAGAATGCTCATTTCTTGACTTGGGGCATTAAAGTGAAGCACAGTGGGCTCTGTGCTTCCGTGGAGGGGTGACTTTGCTTGAAATCTGCCTGTCTTTCTGGGTGAGGGGCAGTTTCTTTTCATGTGACCCAGGCCAGAGCAGTTATGACAGCGAATGTCCTCCCACTTAGTGTCTTTGATGTTGCTACGGAAAGCTGGTGTGTGGTTGGTATCGAGGGGCTTTGGCTTGTAGCTGACAGCTTGAGTGACCCGAACAGACTCCACAGACTCACTTTCATTCCCCTCTCTGACCACAGCAGTACGGGGCCTCCATTCTGGCGAATTACGTGTTGTTGGTGGCCTGAAGCTGGCGACATGTGATGCTGCCCGCCTGGTGGTTTCGTGGCGGCGAGCAATATCATATGCTTGGGCTAAGGTGTGAGGCCGCTGTTCTAAAAGCTTATGTACTATCTCTACATCACCTATGGCATTGGTGAAGACTTCAACACCTATGGCGTCTTGTTCACTTTCAGACCTGTTACTGTAGGCTACAGCCACCTGTCCATATATGTCATCTCTTAACACGTGAAGATCTTCGCCTGGTTTGCGAACCCGCCGTCTCAGCTCAATAGCCACTGCTGCAGCATGCTCAGAAGAAGGGCCATAAGCTGTGTCCATTTCCTCCACCAGCCGACTGTAGTCCCACTGAAAGGACCTTGGATTTCTATGGATGATTGCACCTGCTGCCCCCGTCAGGCAAAACTTAAGCTGGACAGCCATGGTGTTTCCTGACCAGTTGTTAGCTCTAGCACAACTCTCGAAGCGGTACAGGAACTCTTTCCATGGGGTAGTGCCATCATACTGACCAGGACGTAAGGTGGGGACTCTCTCTATGTGGCCGTAGTCATCCTCACCGTCGGATGGAGGCTGGCGGCATGCAGAGCGAGGAGGAGGTGCATGAGTGAGGAGGGTGTGATTTAACTGGCGTGTCTGAGCCTCACTTTTCTTTGATTCATGTCCATATTTAATGTCTTTTGGAGAATGACGGCCTGTGTACCGCTGTGGGCATGTGGGAAATGATGTATAACAGGGGGCTGGAGTGCTCTGGATGAAACTCCCTGAATGAGCAGGAGTAAAAGGGTTTCCACTGGGGGATGCAATTGTGTTACACTGTTGTAATAGCTGGACACAGGCTTGTTGGTGCTGCACATGTTGACATGGGGCTTTACTCTGTGTGCTTGCTTCACAGTCTTGAAAACAGTAACCCTGCCCATCAGCATCGACAAAGGGATTTGTGCTTGCTATCTTTGGCCGAATACACGCAGAAAGTGTCTCACTCACTGGTTGTGTCATGGTATCCGTCTCTCCTTCACATAAGAAGGGGTTGCAAAGTACATTGTCTGTGTTTCTTTCATTCACAACGTCCGTTTTTATGTCCATATTACTCACAGTAGTCATTGACATGAAAGGGTTGGAGTAACTTGTAACATCCATAAACGGGTTTCGGGGCGAGAAGCGTCGACTAGCGGCCGCCATCTTAGCTTAGCTTCTTAGCCGTAGCCGGATACTATGACTCCTGTCGCTAATTGTCCGGTTTATTTCCACCGGTGGCTCACCGCAGCTGCTGTTGAACGTGAGAGGGTCCCTTCGTGGTCGCCAATGTTAACCATTCACTGCTTCTGCTCCTTGACCGTAGTCGGGGAGCACAGGGGAGACTTACGGGTCTGCTCCAGGGCCGAAGTTATTCCAACTTCGGGGCTAACCCCCGTTCACCTCAACCTCAATGCAGCCGGTGGGAAAACAGCAGACACGAGTCCGGTTGGGTTTGAGGAGTCGTGTCTTTATTTGTGTTCACAAATAGACTTCTAAACGGCATTCACTTGCTATAACAGTCAGTGTTATTCTTCTCCTTTCATTCCCCCGCTTCCCGGCACTTTTTCACACACACATACGTCACATCCTCTACTCTCACTCCCCCTACATTCCACACATGCGCACACAGCTATTCCCAACAGAGCTCCACTAATAGTATAACACCGCGATCTTATCCTTTCGGTCATGACCCACAGCTCATGACCATAGGTGAGGGTTGGAACGTAGACCGACTGGTAAATCGAAAGCTTTACCTGGCGGCTCAGCTCCCTCTTCACCACAATGGTCCGATACAACGTCCGCATCACTGCTGACGCCGCACCAATCCGCCTGTGGATCTCACGCTCCATTTTACCTTCACTCGCGAACAAGACCCCGAGATACTTAAACTCCCCACTTGGAGCAAAGTCTCACTCCCCACCGAGAGAGAGCAATCCAACGTTTTCCGGCAGAGAACCATGGCCTCAGACTTGGAGGTGCTAACTCTCATCCCGGCCGCTTCGCACTCAGCTGCAAACCGCCCCAATGCCCGCTGGAGGTCCCCGCTGGAGGAAGCCAACAGAACCACATCGTCTGCAAAAAGCAGAGATGAGATTCCAAGCTCCCCGAACTGGAGACCCTCCTCCCCCCGGCTGCGCCTTGAGATCCTGTCCATAAAGATTACAAACAGGACCGGTGACAAAGGGCAACCCTGGCGGAGTCCAACACGCACCATGACATTTAGTAAGTCCTACAGAAATGTAGATGTACTGTAGCGTCCGTCCAGACGCTGTAGTGATGACGAGCCGATTCGTGAACATGTTGATCTTTAATAACCGGTCACTGTCGGCCGTGATCACGTCAACCAACAAAGCAACAATCAATGTTTGAATGAATGAAGAACTTCTCCTCTTGTCTCTCCTCTCTCCCGCTCGCCGTGAGTTGTGAGTACTTTCCTTACAAGTACAAGTATTTTCCGTGATCGATCTTTGGAAATGCGTTTTTTCCCCTGAATCAAATTTTCTTTCACGACACAATGTATATAACTGACGGTAATGAATAACTACGGATCATATTGAGGTGTTCAAAATGTTAAACACGCTGAATATCAACATGTGGAGCAGGCTCACAATCTCCTCAAACACAGTCAACAAAGTGAAGGCTCAGACTTCAACAAGGGAACTGAACAGAAACAGATTTCAGACTCTCAGTGTCCAGTTTTCTGTCGAATTGTTCTTATTGAGAAAAAGAAGCAACACCTCCCTGATAGCTGAACCAAATATGAGACCACATGATGTTTGTTCCACGTGATACAAAATCAAAACGAAAAAAATTGTTCCATTAAGTTCTTAACAATCAATTAATCAGTAGATGATTAATCCTGAACTTCCCAAGTTCAGATGTATTCATGGTCAGTTATTTGAACGACGGGAGGATGGAAGTTTAGTGCTTTGAGGTGTAGCCCCCATCTCATCAGATGCTTTTTTAGGACACTCTCTCTCTCACACACACACACACACACACACACACACACACACACACACACACACACACACACACACACACACACACACACACACACACACACACACACACATACAGATGAAAGAAGAAAAACTCTGTCAGTCTGGGGACCTTGGATGTGCATGTAACTTTACGTCTTTCCATACACAGCTGCACAAATTTCCATACACCAGAAATCTGGCACCACACCGGAGTGCTTCTATCCATGCATGAAGTCATAGTGACATAATCATTCTTTCATGGGGACCAACAGGAAATAATACTACACCCTTTATTAATTCATACAGAAATGTCTTTGACTACCTGTTACTGCCAAGCTGCAACCACAGGACACCTCATGGTTGCTGTTTTTGTGAATTGATGAATGAATGATAGAACAAGAATCAATCAACCAATTAAGCTCTATTCATAGAGCACCTTTCATACAAATCAAATGCAATTCAAAGTGCTTTACAGGGATCAAAAAAAATAAATAATCAAATGTGAAAATATGAGGATTCAGAAGTAGACTAATGCACATTAATGGCAATAAAATGTATATAAATAAACAGCAAAATAAAAATAAAATAAAAGATAAAAAATGACTTGTTAAGACAATAAAAAAGGTAAAAATAAAAGTCTAAAATAAATAAAAGCACTAAAAATAGCAATACAAATTGAAAGGTTAAAAATAAATAAAAACACCACAAATATTAAAGGTGACATATCATGCAAAATTGACTTTTTAATGGTTCTTTACCTGAAATATGTTTCCCTGGCATGTCTACAAACCCCCCGAGAATGAAAAGAATCCATTCTGCCCCTGTTCTGATTTCTCCACCTTTCTGTAAATGTGTGCTGAAACGAGCCGTTTCAGACTTCAGTGTTTTTGTTACGTAACAACAATATCCGGTCTGTCACGGAGTCAGAGCTCGAAGCTTGTTCAGCCCATAGACTGTATAAAATACAACTCAACCCCTCCTCTGTTTTTCATTACCTGCACAAATGTGTGCTAACAAGGAGCTTAGGAGGGAGGCATGCTAGTTGTAGGCTGTCTTAATAAACACAAAGGTCGGTTTTACTCCCCACGTCTGCAGATTTGAAGATCTAGTGGATGATTTTTATTTATCATGGATAAGTGCTAGCGCTAATTAGCATAGACACATAGCTTCATGTTCGTAGCTGTAGCTGTAGCTGTAGCTGTAGCTGTGTACCAAGACACACGTCGACATACTGACAAATAAAACAACAAGAAACACTAAATCTGTGACCAATCCTTCATAAAAGGTCCTGCTGCCTTTCTGGTAGAGGTCGGTTTTACTCCCCACATCTGCAGATTTGAAGATCTAGTGGATGATTTTTATTTATCATGGATAAGTGCTAGCGCTAGTTAGCATAGCCACATAGCTACATGTTCGTAGCTGTGTACCAAGACACACGTCTACATACTGATAAATAAAACAACAAGAAACACTAAATCTGTGACCAATCGTTCAGAAAGGTCCTGCTACAGGCGCCTCTCCGTCAGGATCAGATTCAGAGGGTTGAAGTAACGCGATCTCTGAGCAGCCGTGTATATTCAGCCAACATGTAAACATTAGATCAACGTGCTGGAGAGCCGAGGCACATCCACTTCCGGAGGGGGCGTGGTCAGAGGGAAAACAGACTGTTCTGAGGAGGAATGAAGAAGAGGACTTTTCAGGCAGACCAAAATCTGATTTCAAAGTGTTTTTTGAGCATAAACTTTAAAGACATGTTTTGGGGACCTCTTAGACCAATATATATTGATGAAAAAAGCATGATATGTCCCCTTTAAGATAAATATAAAGTGACAGTTAAATGATAAATCAAAGAAGAGGAAACACAAACTTCTTTGAGGCTTCACATATTTGAAAGCTGCCATTTCAACATTTCCTAATAATGGTGGCAGCATTTCTATGAATGTGTTTCTGACAGATGTGACACCTACACGCTGCAGTGCTCTGACTTGTGTGGTGTCTGGAAAAACATCAAATATTTGGCTCTGCAAAAATACCAAGCTCATGAGTTGATAATCCTGGACGCCAGCTTGCTCATTTAATGAAGATTTGCCCTGAATGTGTGAATAAGGAGCTCTGGGAACAAGGGTTGGAGTTTTGTTGTCTTGAACAGAATTATAAAGAACCCCAAATTTGTGATGCTGATGAATCTGCAGCCTCAAGAGAACAGGCTTCCAGGAGGTGAGGCAGACATGTCAGCTTGTCATCTGGCATCAAGTGACTCCACTCTGATGTCTGTGCCAACCAGGATCCAGGCTTTATTCCTGCCATGCACCCCACAGAGCACAAATCCCTCTAGTCAAAACTCTGCTCTTCTCAAACTTTGCTTTACCCCACGAATGAACTTTTTCTGCAGGACTGCTTCACTGGATAGTTGATACAGCTGGTTAAATAGACGGGAAATTACATCTGTTGCCGACTTGCTCAGGCATGTGTTAGGACAAATACAATTCCCAACCCCATTTCACAGAGCTTTTTGTTCCACATTGGAGGCATATCTTCATGCCACAAGCAAGCTTCTGTCCACGATTCTGAATTCAAAATATTTTAATTCAAAACTATTGCAAAGTCAGAACTTTTGTGTTCAGTCTGAGTGAGTCTCTGCTAAAGGTCCAGCTGTCACCGGAGCAGAGCAGACAAAGAGTAGAGGATATTCAACAGGGACGTTTGGCATCCTTTATTAACTAAGTCTTTGGCAACCAGTGAACCTAAATCATAGAGGATTTGTACTCAGGTTTGGACCAGTTCTTAGTTATGCTGCTATAGGCTTAGGCTGCCGAGGGAACTGACACACCATCACTTACTTCAACTCTTCCTGTTCCATTAAAGTTACTAACCATAGACCTTTCTGGAGTCCCTGAGCTCCCTTGTCTCGTAGGTTCCTCTGGATCTCTGACATAGATGGCCTGCTGCTGTGGACGTGCCAGACTCAAGCTACTACAACTACTACTATCTGTCTCACCAATATCATCTCTCTCTATCCCTCTTTCAAACCCCAACCCGGTCTCAGCAGATTTCTGTCTAACATGAGAACTGGTTCTACTGGAGGTTTCTGCCTGTTAGTCATATAAAATAAAATAAATGATGATAGATAAGAGAGTCCGAAAACATCTTAAAAAGTATAATAGCAATCTCTCTCTCTCTTCATCTCTCTCTATCCCTCTCTCCAAAACAGTCTCAGCAGATGTGTGTCTAACATGAGTCTGGTCTTGCTCAAGGTTTCTGCCCGTTAAAGGAAGTGTATCCTTGCCACTGTATGCATGAAAACAGTTTGTATGAAGAGTAACGGCCAAATTCCACCAGATCCGTTTCCGGACTGTCTCCGATCCGTCACAGCACAGGATCTGATAGGTTTCTATTCTAGTCAATGTGTTAACTCCCACCTCAGTGGTCAGCATGGTGCAGTCTGTGGCCTCAGTTACTGTTCAACAGTCTGATGGCGGTGGGCACAAAGGAGCGCCTGAAGCGTTCAGTCTTGCACCATGGTGGAATGATGCGCTGACTGAACGAGCTCCCCATCAGCCACAGCTCATCATGGAGAGGGTGAGAGGGGTTGTCCAGGATGGCTCACAGTTTGTCCATCAACCTTCTCTCAGCCACTGACTCCAGACTGTCCAGTTCTAGGCCAACCACAGAGCGGGCCTTCCTTACCAGCTTGTTGAGCTTGCTGGCCTCACCCGTCTTGATACCTCCACCCCAGCACGCCACAGCAAAGAAGAGAGCACTGGCCACCACAGACTGATAGAAGGTCTTCAGAAGCCTGCTGCAGACACTGAAGGACCTGAGTCTACTCAGGAAGAACAGTATGCTCTGTCCCTTCCTGTAGATGGCATCAGTGTTGGTGGACCAGTCCAGTTTATTGTTTATTTGGACCCCAAGGTACTTGTATGAGTCCACCCTCTCCACTTCCTCCTCCTGGATGAGGACTGGGGCTGGGGGCCTCCTGTTCCTCCGGTAGTTCCCCACCAGCTCCTTAGTCTTGCTGATGTTGAGCTTCAGGTGATTGCTGTCACACCACGCGATGAAGCTCTCTATCAGTCCTCTGTACTCCTCCTCGTCATCTTCACTGATGCGTCCAACGATGGAGGAGTCGTCGGAAAACTTCTGGAGGTGGCAGGAACCGGAGTCGAAGTGGAAGTCGGAGGTGTAGAGGGTGAAGAGGAATGGCGGCAGAATAGTAACAAATCTTAAATACCAAGCTGATTGTTACAAAGCAAGAAACTGAATCCTTCACTCCTTGTAAAAGTGAATAATTTGATATTTTAGAGCCCTAATGTGAAGATTTTAAGCTTTGACACCAAGGAAGTCTTCTCATGTTGGTGACTCACATACCATGCAACACTGAGCAACTGAAAAATGTCACGAAACATCCTCTAAAAGCATTAAAGGTGACATATCACGCAAAATGGACTTTTTAATGGTTCTCTACCTGAAATATGTTTCCCTGGCATGTCTACAAACCCCCCGAGAATAATAAGAATCCATTCTGCCCCTGTTCTGATTTCTCCACCTTTCTGTAAATGTGTGTGAAACGAGCCGTTTCAGACTTCAGTGTTTTTGTTACGTAACAACAATATCCGGTCTGTCACGGAGTCAGAGCTCGGAACTTGTTCAGCCCATAGACTGTATAAAATACAACTCAACCCCTCCTCTGTTTTTCATTCCCTGCACAAATGTGTGGTAACAAGCATAGCTACATGTTCATAGCTGTAGCTGTGTACCAAGACACACTTCGACATACTGACAAATAAAACAACAAGAAACACAGAATCTGTGACCAATGGTTCAGAAAGGTCCTGCTGCCTTTCTGGTAGAGGTCGGTTTTACTCCCCACGTCTGCAGATTTGAAGATCTAGTGGATGATTTTTATTTATCATGGATAAGTGCTAGCGCTAGTTAGCATAGCCACATAGCTACATGTTTGTAGCTGTGTACCAAGACACACGTCGACATACTGATAAATAAAACAACAGGAAACACTAAAACTGTGACCAATCCTTCAGAAAGGTCCTGCTACAGGCGCCTCTCCATCAGGATCAGATTCTGGATCAGATTCAGAGGGTTGAAGTAACGCGATTTATGAGCAGCCGTGTATATTCAGCCAACATGTAAACATTAGATCAACGTGCTGGAGAGCCGAGGCCACATCCACTTCCTGAGGGGGCGTGGTCAGAGGGAAAACAGAGTGTTCTGATGAGGGCTGAAGAAGAGGGTTTTTCAGGCAGACCAAAATCTGATTTCAAAGTGTTTTTTTGAGCATAAACTTTAAAGACATGTTTTGGGGACCTCTTAGACCAATATATATTGATGAAAAAAGCGTGATATGTCACCTTTAAAAGTTCCCAGCAAAACTCAGTAATCCAAAGAACCCAAATCTCAAGTTTGCCTTTCCTCTTTCCGGTGTCTAAATGTGTGTTTGCCTGTGTGTGTGTAAACTTTAATGTTTGAGAATCTGTGACTGTCAGAATACTTGTGCTGACACCGAGCAGCCAGACTCTGGGGGATACTCTGAGTCAGTCCTCAGACAGTTGGCGCCCGCGGGTGAAGCTGGAACCGCAGTTAGCATCCTGTGTGCTCCGTCACTGGAGACAGACACCCTACTGTGTTTACACAACTTCAAACGGAAAACTGTCTGACAGAGGCTTCCCTTTTTATCCTACTCTGAGGCAACATGCTTGTAGACTTCCTTATTGTTTATATGAGATAGGACTCAATATCGTTTACAGATGACGAATGATGTTTTCATGTAATAAAAACCTTTAATTTGCTCCTCTAAATCAATTAACAGCATCCTCTGCAAAAAGAAGACTCAATCTCAAGGGAGTTCTCAGGCAGTTCCTTTTAATTACCACTCAAAAATGATTCCCTTTGCTCCTCAGTAGAGCTGTAAAGCAGACTGTTTGTGTTTTAATGCTGGTAAGGTAAACTGTAACACATACAGTGTGTAGATGGAAAGTTTGGAGTAGTAGTTCACCGACAAGACGGCTGAGCAAGGGAGCGATTCAATCTAGAATCTGACTGCTGGGTATCCCAAATTATTCCCGTTTCTATGCACTGTACCTTTAATTTGATGGACTTTTAAAAGGTGAATGAGTAAAATGAGAGAAGGGTTGTTTCTGTATGATTATTCAGGAAGGAGGCACATGAGGTTAAGGTAGGTTTAGCTGCAGGTTAGCTTTGTTTGTGTTCTGCTCCACCGTTTAGGATCAGGTACGCTTGTTGCCCCAACAGAAGGGTGCCAAAGAAGTAGGTCGATCATTTTAGAAGAAGAAGAAGAGAATTTGTTATTAACCGGCTTCTTACTGATCACCCAGCTGTGTAAGATGCTTGATTCTGATTGGTCAAAACCCCTTGGCAACAATTATTAATTAAAGGTGACATATCACGCTTTTTTCATCAATATATATTGGTCTAAGAGGTCCCCAAAACATGTCTTTAAAGTTTATGCTCAAAAAAACACTTTGAAATCAGATTTTGGTCTGCCTGAAAAGCCCTCTTCTTCAGTCCTCCTCAGAACAGTCTATTTTCTCTCTGACCACGCACCCCTCAGGAAGTGGATGTGCCTCAGCTGTCCAGCACGTTGATCTAATGTTTACATGTTGGCTGAATATACACGGCTGCTGTTACTTCAACCCTCTGAATCTGATCCAGAATCTGATCCTGACGGAGAGGCGCCTGCAGCAGGACCTTTCTGAACCATTGGTCACAGATTTAGTGTTTCTTGTTGTTTTATTTGTCAGTATGTCGACGTGTGTCTTGGTGAACAGCTACGAACATGTAGCTATGTGGCTATGCTAACTAGCGCTAGCACTTATCTATGATAAATAAAAATCATCCACTAGATCTTCAAATCTGCAGACGTGGGGAGTAAAACCGACCTCTGCCAGAAAGGCAGCAGGACCTTTTCTGAAGGATTGGTCACAGATTTAGTGTTTCTTGTTGTTTTATTTGTCAGTATGTCGACGTGTGTCTTGGTACACAGCTACAGCTACGACATGTAGCTATGTAGCTATGCTAACTAGCACTAGCACTTATCCATGATGAATAAAAATCATCCACTAGATCTTCAAATCTGCAGACGTGGGGAATAAAACCGACCTTTGTGTTTATTAAGACAGCCTACAATTAGCATGCCTCCCTCCTAAGCTCCTTGTTAGCACACATGTGTGCAGGGAATGAAAAACAGAGGGGGGATTCAGTTTAGTTTATACAGTCTATGGGCTGAACAAGCTCCGAGCTCTGACTCCGTGACAGACCGGATATTGTTGTGACGTAACAAAAACACTGAAGTCTGAAACGGCTCGTTTTAGACACATTTACAGAAAGGTGGAGAAATCAGAACAGGGGCAGAATGGATTTTTTTCATTCTCGGGGGGTTTGTAGACAGGGACACATATTTCAGGTAGAGAACCATTAAAAAGTCCATTTTGCATGATATGTCACCTTTAAAATCGGCAGGCTAGGAACGTTTTCATATTGGATCCAAGCAGCAACCCCCGGTCTAAAAATATGAGTCCAATGGGGAAGTGCTAAAAACTGGAGTTCATTGAGGATCCGCTTGAGGCTGGCTCAGGAAGTAATAAGCGGGATGATGTAGGTGGTTATGGGTAACAGAACACCTTCAGGGTTGACAAGACCCTGACGTGAATAACTACCTGCTAACCATACATTATCTCTTACTCAATCACTGTGGGGAAATTCAACTTTTTCCCTACTTACATCAGGTACTGTTGCCAACTTTTGAAAGTGGAAACGTACCATACTGAACTGAACTGAACTGAATAGGGCACTTGGTAAAACTACAGCTTAAGTGGCACCTTCACACAAGGCTTGTCTTTTTCTCTGGATCACCAAAGTAACTTCTTACTACTGATCTTTGATTTGATCCTAGCCTCTGCTTTGGGGTATGAATCTATTTATTCCCCTGGAAGTTAACCCTTCTTTTAGACATGTTTCTGAAGAACTCTGGTCAGCTCGTACTGTTTTAAACTAGAGAAGGAAATGACTCCGATTCACTTTAATAGTATTTGACTCGTCCTTATAAAAAAGTTGTGAAGGGTGGTCCTCAGAAGTCTTCAAACCAGACATCCGTTTCATCAATGCCGCACAAATTACGTTGAAAACACTAGCTGGAGTCACAAAATATGTAATTAACTGAGAACTGATTGTAAAGACTAAACTTGCATCAAGATTAGAAGACTAGCTCATTAACCCTGTCCAAGGAACAGTCATGCAATCAAATATGCATGAATACAAGTTAATTAAGAAAATCCGTCTATACACTGTTGCAACTTTGAAGTTATGAAGTTTTTCTGGAGTGGGTGGTCCTCTGAGTCACCCTGAGGCTTAAAAAAGGTCAAACCTCCTTTCTGCTCCACAGTGAGCCACTTAGAGAGCCCCCTGTTGTTCTTCCTTGGTCATATTAGTCCTTTTCACCAGCAGCTTTGTGTGAGTTAATAAGCTGTCCCGCTGACCGGCCTGAGACATGACCCCCCCACTCCTATAAAGAAATCAGTACCTTCAAAGGCAACATGAGAGAAAAGGAATACAGAAAAGGGGCCGTTGCTCAATCGCTAATTTGATTATACAGACCTAATTACAAGGACACAAGCTGCTAACACAAAAAAAAAAAAAATGGAAGAAAATTGTGGACACAAAGAGACAAGTATAATCAGGAACAGGAGGAAGCTGTGATGAAGGAAGTGAGAAATATGTATCATGATTTCTACAATTATTCCAGTCATGGTCAGACACCTTTGTATCTTAAAGAGCCCATGCTGCTTTATTACCTCTCTAGAATGTTACGCTCCCAGCATGCAGGCCTGCTTGTCGCACCATAAGTCTCTAAAAGTAGTATGGGAGGTAGAACCTTCCGTTCTACCAGTCAGGTGGTCCGGGAGGCAGACACCCTCTCTCCTTTTAAGAGTAGGCTTCAAACTATCCTTTTTAATAAAACTTATACTTAGAGCTGGATCAGGCTTAGACTGACAGGGGAACTGGCACACTGGGATCCTATCTCACCCCCCCCCTCTTTAACTCTTCCTGTCCCTTTAAATTTACTAACCATAGACATACCTGGAGTCCCTGAGCTCCCTTGTCTCGTAGGTTCCTCTGGATCTCTGCTTCTGTGGACGTTCCAGACTCCAGCTGCTACAACTACTACTATCCATCTCATCACTATCATCTCCCTCTCTTCATCTCCCTCTATCCCTCTCTCCAACACGGTCTCAGCAGCGGTCTAACATGAGTCTGGTCCTGCTGGAGGTTTCTGCCTGTTAAAGGAAGTTTGTCCTTGCCACTGTAACTTGCTAAATGCTGCAAAGTGCTCTGCTCATGGTGGATTAAGATGAGATCAGACTGAGTCCTGTCTGTAAGATGGGACTGGATCTGATCCTGTCTTGATGTTGGGTCTTTGTTAATTATATAACATTAGAGTACGGTCTAGACCTGCTCTGTTTGGAAAGAGTCTGAGGATAACATTTGTTGTGATTTGGCGCAATATAAAAAAAGATTCTCCTCCTCTGTATGCGATCCTCTTTCCCCTTAGCAGAAGTTTTAGATACTCTGTGACACAGCAGACCCAAAAGTTCTTCAGGTTTAACTGAGAAGTTGTGTTCAACAAACATTATTCCTTCCCTTGTGACTACTGAATGACAAAATGAGCATGCATGTCGCTGTCCATGGTCCTGAAGAGCTGCACAGAGACAGCTGTCCCTCAAAGTGAGAGATGCTCATCATGAACAGCTGATCAGTTTCTTAAAGCCACCACAGCAGTAACAAACTGCGACTGCTCAAGACCCCGACTTTTGCCACATCCTGACATACAGTGGGGCAAAAAACTATTTAGTCAGCCACTGATTTTGCAAGTTCTCCTACTTAGAAAGATGAGAGAGGCCTGTAATTTTTAAAGAATTTATTTGTAAATTATGGTGGAAAATAAGTATTTGGTCGCCCACAAACAAGCAAGATTTCTGTCTCTCACAGACCTGTAACTTCTTCTTTAAGAAGCTCTTCTGTCCTCCACTCGTTACCTGTATTAATGGCTCCTGTTTGAACTGGTTATCTGTATAAAAGACACCTGTCCACAGCCTCAAACACTCAGACTCCAAACTCAACCATGGCCAAGACCAAAGAGCTGTCCAAGGACACCAGGAAGAAAATTGTGGACCTGCACCAGGCTGGGAAGAGTGAATCTACAATAGGCAAGCAGGTTGGTGTGAATAAATCAACTGTGGGAGCAATTGTAAGAAAATGGAAGACAGTCAAGACCATTGATAATCTCCCTCGATCTGGGGCCCCACGCAAGATCTCATCACGTGGGGTCAAAATGACAAGAGGGACTCAAATCCTGCAGCGCCAGGCGTGTCCCCCTGCTTAAGCCAGTACATGTCCAGGCCCGTCTGAAGTTTGCCAGAGAGCATATGGATGATCCAGAAGAGGATTGGGAGAATATCATGTGGTCAGATGAAACCAAAATAGAACTTGTTGGTAAAAACTCAACTCGTCGTGTTTGGAGGAAGAAGAATGCTGAGTTGCATCCCAAGAACACCATACCTACTGTGAAGCATGGGGGTGGAAACCTCATGCTTTGGGGCTGTTTTTCTGCAAAGGGGACAAGACGACTGATCCGTGTTAAGGAAAGAATGAACGGGGCCATGTATCGTGAGATTTTAAGCCAAAACCTCCTTCCATCAGTGAGAGCATTGAAGATGGAAGGTGGCTGGGTCTTCCAGCATGACAATTATCCCAAACACACCGCTCGGGCAATGAAGGAGTGGCTCCGTAAAAAGCATCTCAAGGTCCTGGAGTGGCCTAGCCAGTCTCCAGACCTCAACTCCATAAAAAAATTGTAGAGGGAGTTGAAAGTCCGTGTTGCCCAGCGACAGCCCCAAAACATCACTGCTCTAGAGGAGATCTGCATGGAGGAATGGGCCAAAATACCAGCTACAGTGTGTGCAAACCTGGTGAAGACTTCCAGGAAACGTTTGACCACTGTCATTGCCAACAAAGGTTATGTTACAAAGTATTGAGTTGAACTTTTGTTATTGACCAAATACTTATTTTCCACCATAATTTACAAATAAATTCTTTAAAAATCCTACAATGTGATTTCCTGGATTTTTTTTCTCATTTTGTCTCTCATAGTTGAAGTGTACCTCTGATGAAAATTACAGACCTCTCTCATCTTTCTAAGTGGGAGAACTTGCAAAATCAGTGGCTGACTAAATACTCTTTTGCCCCACTGTATGCCAAATCCCGATGTGGGAGAACTTGCAGGGCCTGTTCAATGCTGCTTGCAGCTTTATCAAAATGTTAGCCCTGCCATACATGGTCTAAGTGTTGTCTCAGAATCTTCTCTACTCAGCCTTGATGATTAAACTTGTTGCAAGAAAACATTTCGTCTCTGTCAGCCTTGAATTCCTTTCAGTTTTTAGAGGAAGTGTTCAGAAAATCAGCCTTGGAAAGTTGATTAGTCTGGACAGCAAACGGCTTCAAAGAATTCTCAGAACTGCTTCACATAAGACGGCAAAAGAGAAATCCGACATAAGTCTTCAAAATAAAAGAGAGTGCCAAAAAAACAGAGAAAGGTAAAAAAGAAAAAGCAAGTACTGATGAGGGAGCACTTGAGACTGGTTTAAGATCCTGCTCAGAGGGACCTTAGCCATGACACCTGCTCAAGGCCAACTGGCTGGCACACACCCCCTCTGGCTGTCCCTCTCTGCTCCGTCCACACCAGTACATCAGCTCAGACAGACCATTTTGGACAAAAGAGCAAAAGTCTGAATCCTCTCATCCCGCAGCTGTCCGGCTGGACTGAGCTACATTTGACAGCCTGGACAGCTGGAGGGCAACAGCCTGTTTCTCTCTGCACTGAAGGCCTGTACATGAAAAAAAAGTCTTCTTCTTATTTCATCACATTTATTTAGCATTTAACTGACAGACACGGCCCCTCGTCAAATATCATTGGACGCTGCAGTAGATCGGACTTCACTGACACTTCACATCACTGGCCTTAGATAGCTATAGTAAGTATTGAATGTGTCAATTGAATGCTCAGATCTGTCAGTGGACAGTTTTTTTTATGTTTGCACGGGTTACAATTAAACACGGAGAGCAGGTGCAATGGAGGCCAGTGTGTATAATTCTGTGGGAGGGATAGTTTCTGTGATGACAGCCTCTCCTGTGTGGTTCCTTCAGCCTGATTCGCTCCAGCAGCCTCTTGATCTATGAAAAAATGCAACTCTTTTTTTTTTAGCCGCCCTGCTCCAGAAACAAAACCAATCTGTGGCTCTACCAGGCGAGAGAAATGTAGATGTTACTTCTCCCTCTGTTGCATCTGTTTCAAATAACTGGACTTTTTTTTGTTACCGTGCGAGCGTGGATGATTCTAACATAATTTGATGTGTCTCTGTATATAAATAAATCTTGAGAATGAAGAAGTAACGACGTGGAAACAGAGATCAGTGTAAAACAGTGTAAAGAAAAAGAGAAGTGTTCGTATTAATCAAGGAAATAAAGTGAGAAACAACGCAGAGAAAGCGTGCAAGTTTCAAAAAATCACTGAGGAGTTAAATGAATCAGGACGTTTAATCAAGAGGAAGCTAAGCGTGACACTGGAGCTTAGCCAAATCTAAAGACGGTCTGTTTTTGCCGTGGACCGTAAAGAGTTCTGCTTCATTATTCACCTCTGCATGACGGGCCGAGGCAGGAGGAGCAGGAGATGGAGGAGAAGTGCATGAATCTGCTCCTGAGAGTGGACATTTTTCAGAGATGTTTAGTTTTCATTGTTCATTTAATGCTGAAAAGAAGGTATCTGATGTCATGACTCACAGCTCTGTGCAAGCTCCTGCAACATTTTTTACCAGATTACCTGGGTAGAAGAGGAGAGGGGAGAGAAAACTGAGAACGATGTCATGAGTTGATCTTGTTAAGTGTTGGCTGTTTCCTTGTCTTTGATCTCTTTGTTTCCTGTTTCATTTGGTAGATTTCCCTTGTGTTTCCTCCCTGTGTGTTTTCAGTTAGTCATACGTTATCCTATGTCTTCCTCTTGTTATTAGAGATCAGTGTCTTGTGTTTGAGTCCAGTTTATTGTGTTTCATGTGTCCTTCCCATAGACTGTGTAAATAATAGACATAATATCTGTGACGTCAACCGTCTGTTCCTGAGCGCTGTTTTGAAGACAATCGTTGGTGGCAGCCATATTGGAAATTCTGAACTCAACCAAAGTTAGTGTGACGTAAAGAGGCGGGCTTTGAGCCTCCCAGCGAACAGCTACAGTGTTCCTGCCTGTCAATCAAGTCAGCTGTGCCTCTCCAAATGGAAAACTCCTAATCTCAATATCTTTGAAATGTAATGCATTAAAACAGACATGACTCTGTAGTGGAAGTCACTGCATTTAAAACAGACATGACTCTGTAGTGGAAGTCACTGCATTTAAAACAGACATGACTCTGTAGTGGAAGTCACTGCATTTAAAACAGACATGACTCTGTAGTGGAAACCACTGCATTAAAAACAGACATGACTCTGTAGTGGAAACCACTGCATAAAAAACAGACATGACTCTGTAGTGGAAGTCACTGCATTTAAAACAGACATGACTCTGTAGTGGAAACCACTGCATTCAAAACAGACATGACTCTGCAGTGGAAACCACTGCATTAAAAACAGACATGACTCTGCAGTGGAAACCACTGCATTAAAAACAGACATGACTCTGCAGTGGAAACCACTGCATTAAAAACAGACATGACTCTGCAGTGGAAACCACTGCATTAAAAACAGACATGACTCTGTAGTGGAAGTCACTGCATTAAAAACAGACATGACTCTGTAGTGGAAGTCACTGCATTAAAAACAGACATGTCTCTGTAGTGGAAGTCACTGCATTAAAAACAGACATGACTCTGTAGTGGAAACCACTGCATTAAAAACAGACACGACTGCAGTGGAAACCACTGCATTAAAAACAGACATGACTCTGTGGTGGAAGTCACTGCATTAAAAACAGACATGTCTCTGTGGTGGAAGTCACTGCATTAAAAACAGACATGACTCTGCAGTGGAAGTCACTGCATAAAAAACAGACATGACTCTGTAGTGGAAACCACTGCATTAAAAACAGACATGACTCTGCAGTGGAAACCACTGCATAAAAAACAGTCATGACTCCTTAGTGGAAACCACTGCATTAAAAACAGACATGACTCTGCAGTGGAAACCACTGCATTAAAAAAAGACATGACTCTGCAGTGGAAGTCACTGCATTAAAAGCAGACATGACTCTGCAGTGGAAACCACTGCATAATAAACAGACCTGACTCTGTAGTGGAAGTCACTGCATAAAAAACAGACCTGACTCTGTAGTGGAAGTCACTGCATTAAAAACAGACATGACTCTGTAGTGGAAGTCACTGCATTAAAAACAGACATGACTCTGTAGTGGAAACCACTGCATTAAAAACAGACATGACTCTGCAGTGGAAACCACTGCATAAAAAACAGTCATGACTCCTTAGTGGAAACCACTGCATTAAAAACAGACATGACTCTGCAGTGGAAACCACTGCATTAAAAAAAGACATGACTCTGCAGTGGAAGTCACTGCATTAAAAGCAGACATGACTCTGCAGTGGAAACCACTGCATAAAAAACAGACCTGACTCTGTAGTGGAAGTCACTGCATTAAAAACAGACATGACTCTGTAGTGGAAGTCACTGCATTAAAAACAGACATGACTCTGTAGTGGAAGTCACTGCATTAAAAACAGACATGACTCTGTAGTGGAAGTCACTGCATTAAAAAAAGACATGACTCTGCAGTGGAAACCACTGCATTAAAAACAGACATGACTCTGTAGTGGAAACCACTGCATTAAAAAAAGACATGACTCTGCAGTGGAAACCACTGCATTAAAAACAGACATGACTCTGCAGTGGAAGTCACTGCATTAAAATAGACATGACTCTGTAGTGGAAGTCACTGCATTAAAAACAGACATGACTCTGTAGTGGAAATCACTGCATTAAAAACACACACAACTCTGTAGTGGAAGTCACTGCATTAAAAACACAGACATGACTCTGTAGTGGAAGTCACTTCATAAAAAAACAGACATGACTCTGCAGTGGAAACCACTGCATTAAAAACAGACATGACTCTGTAGTGGAAGTCACTGCATTAAAAACAGACATGACTCTGCAGTGGAAGTCACTGCATTAAAAACAGACATGACTCTGCAGTGGAAACCACTGCATTAAAAACAGACATGTCTCTGTAGTGGAAGTCACTGCATTAAAAACAGAAGACTCTGTAGTTGAAGTCACTGCATTAAAAACAGACATGACTCTGCAGTGGAAGTCACTGCATAAAAAACAGACATGACTCTGCAGTGGAAACCACTGCATTAAAAACAGACATGACTCTGTAGTGGAAGTCACTTCATAAAAAAACAGACATGACTCTGCAGTGGAAACCACTGCATTAAAAACAGACATGACTCTGCAGTGGAAACCACTGCATTAAAAACAGACATATCTCTGTAGTGGAAGTCACTGCATTAAAAACAGAAGACTCTGTAGTTGAAGTCACTGCATTAAAAACAGACATGTCTCTGTAGTGGAAGTCACTGCATTAAAAACAGACATGACTCTGTAGTGGAAGTCACTGCATTAAAAACAGAAGACTCTGTAGTTGAAGTCACTGCATTAAAAACAGACATGACTCTGTAGTGGAAGTCACTGCATTAAAAACAGACATGACTCTGTAGTGGAAGTCACTGCATTAAAAACAGACATGACTCTGTAGTGGAAATCACTGCATTAAAAACAGACATGACTCTGCAGTGGAAACCACTGCATTAAAAACAGACATGACTCTGTAGTGGAAATCAATGCATTAAAAACAGACATGACTTTTCTGGAGTCTTGACATGATGCTGCACCTTGCACTCTTCACTCCTCACTCAATGTCAGGTAGAAGTGCTTGTGCTAGGTTTCAGGGCAGGGCTAAACCATTTCCTGTAATGAGAGGGTGGAGTTTAGCGATACTGAGGCTGGGTGAATGTGAAGAAAAAAGACTTAATTTAATAATATTGTGAAGAAAGCTTTCTTTTATGGTGTTAGGTTGAACATTTCAAGATAAAGAAAAATAGTGTTCTTCTATCTTCTAGTCATTTGACACAGGACTCATTTGAATTTTTCTCAAACGTAGCACCTCGTAACAGACTGTGAACACATTGTCTGTTCAGTCAATGCTCACAGTATTGCTCTTGAACTTCACTGCAAAACAGAAATCTGGGATCTTTTCCAACAGTTTCATAACAGGGTGAAGTCCCTCCTTCAGCTGAAGAAGTTTCAAGAGGCTTTTACTCTTTCCTTTTCAGAGAACACACTAAAGTACTTGTTCAGTCCTGCTCCTTGTGTCTTACTGTGACACAAGGATTACTTTATAAACTCTGTTCAGGTGTGAAACAACATGAACCTCAGAGAGTCAGGACAGGCTACTCCATCTTAACCCGAGCCCCAGGAGTCAGCTGCATTTTTCTTCAACATGTCAACATCAGTAAGTCAGTCCCTCCAGGAAGTTGCAACTATCAACGCAAATTCAACCAATCAGCGCAATTTTTTCGCGGCCCTGCAATTCTTTACAATCAGCGCAACTTTCCCGCAAATTTGACCAATTACCTCAATCTCAGCCCCTGTACGTCATCGGTTTTGTCATCAATTTGACTTCCTTGGAACATAAACGTAAGTTCTCACTTGATCGGCACTTTTCAACAACGTGATGATGACAACGTTGTTATTTATAGATTGAGGGGCTCAGTGTTAGCTTGGTCTCTACCTGCAGCAGGTGTGCTTTATGAACCAGCTCTCCTCACCTCCATGCATCTGTCTCATCTTCATTGAGGATTTTAACCCCCGGTGTGCGTTAGTGACAAAGACACAACCGGGGGACGTCTGTTTACTATTTGATGTTTGACGTTGTTGCCGTGGTTACCGTAAAAAGCTCTGCATCTACAGCTTGATTTAATCCAGTTTGGTGAAACATCAGACACAGTTAGTGAGTTTGGATCAACTCCTTGTCATCAAAGATGCAGATTCATTTCAGAGTGCCGTGAACTGACTGTGCATCAGTCGCTGCGAGGTGCATTCAGGGACCGTCGTAAATGTGCAATACAGTCCTTTAATGGCATTTTTCTGTGAATCAAAAGAATCAAAATACAGTCAGGGCCACATCAAGAATGTTTTCTAAAAACAACTGTAATTTAGCGTATTTACTTGCCCCTGAGATGTTATTGGGGGAAAAAAGCAACAAAAAAAAATCGCAACTTTCACCGCAATTTTTTCAAAAAGCTGTCGCAAATTCAGGCTTTTTGGGGACGCAACAATCACAAAAAAATCCTGCAAAATCCTGGAGGGACTGGTAAGTACTTCTGGAGACTGCTTTGACCTAAACCCTGTTACATCATGTGTGGTTGTCCTGAGACGTCCTTCAACCTTTTGAAAAGTTTATGCTGCTCTTACAACTCTGGCAAAATTCCTGCGAGGCTATCGCAGTGTTTGAAAAAATATTGCTTTTGATTGTGGCTTGAAAACAGAGCACTGTTCCAGTGCAGGCACATTCTTTCTCGAAGGCCACCTGCACAAAATATATGAATAAATAAATAAAATAAGAAGAAAGAAGCACACTCAAATATCTCAAGGTGATTTTCTTTGTTCAGATTTTTTTTTTTTAAACACAGATTAATTTATTCTAATGAAGAAATGAAACCTGGTTTGTGTTACTGCCTGAATAAATGTGCAAACTGATACAGAGATGTGTTCTATGCAGCCAAATCGAGTCACAGTACCAAAATTTGGACTTCAGTACAATAACAGCATAAATCAGACAATAGTGCTTTATTTGATGCCACATTAACAAAGAAAAAAGCTGTGGGCACCCCAAACTGGTTGATTTTGTTGCCTTTGAATTCCAGGCTGCAGAGCTGATACAGAGAAAGTCACTGAACACAGACCAACAATTGACAAACTGTGAATAGTAATCAGGGACATGAGAGGTGACCCTCATGAATCATGTATATCCTTACATATATTAAAAGAATGGGGCTAAAGATCATCACAGCCTCCTGGTTAAGGGAATGCCCCTCACAGTCACACTGTGGAAGAATAAAACAACAGACATTTTCTATATGGAGAGTATCACTGTGAGATTATGGTTGAAAACCAACCTTTTCCAGATGAGGTGGGCGCCTGTTGCTTCATTTCTCTTTGGTTGACTTTCTGATGGGCTGATTTTTGAGTTACATTGTTATTGTAAGACAAGATCAGTTGTCAGCGGCCCACTGGAGAGTTCAGGGATCAAGTTTTGTAGGCTGTTTTTGAAAGATGAGGCCACAGCATCCATCTCAATGACCAAGCTGCTACTTAGGATTGCCAAATTAAAGATTTTTAGTGAAGCTGTTCTTTTATGAGATGCCTGGGTTTAGGATAAGGTAGACATAATAAGGTGTAGGGGAGAACAGGATTGGTTGTCACACCGGTTGGTTTGCACATTCATTATATCTCCCCACCAGAGGGCACTGTCTCTCAAATTGGGGGTATGGACATTTCCAGAATTAGGATCAGAGCTCACCTACATAGTCTTCTCTGGAGTAAGACAGCTGAACTTGAGGTGGGAGGACTTTTTGTGTTTTTCATGTCAAATTGTAAATATTCAGCTCCTCAGTATTTTTCTTCTAGGCTTTTAAACGATGGGTTTAAAACAAAACAAGTGTTACCCTTACAAAGTGTGAGGGGAAAGCTATTGTTCAGATTTGTATTAGTTGGCTAACTAATTGTTAGATGGCTGTTAGCCTTGATGCTAGCAAAAAATTCCAGTTGGGGTTGGTCGTCACAGTCTCTTTGGGGTTGGACGTCACATGTAACAACCAACCCCTATGTTGGCAAAATCATGCATGGTGAAATGAGTTGGAGTGTGCAGACCCTAAATTTGCCATCACTGTAACTCAGACAGTGACTGCATGTAGCCTAGTTGAGTAGGCCATTATTGTTAGGCCTGTTTCTTTAGTTCTTTATGTTGTTACGGCTTGAGCAAAGGACTAGGACCCAATTGCAGAGTACAGGGAAAAAGTATTTATTAAGCGAAAACCAAGGTTCAACAAAAAGCGCCTTGCGGGTAAAAACAACTGAGAAAAAGTACAAAACTAGGAGTAACACAAAATCACCCAAAAGGGGAAAAAGGTTCTATCAAAAACTCACAAACAAAAACTAGGAATCAATCCTCTGGAAACAACTCGAGATAAGTAAACAGAAAAGCATGGCTTGAATCTCCTCAGGAGCAAGGCTACAACGGGACATGGAGCATGCGGCTAGAGGAATAATCTGGCACTGGAGGAGTATTTGGTGGTGGCTTAAGAAGCCAGTGCTGATGAGCAGATCAGGGACAGGTGTGCCTGATGAGCCTCACTGCTGAGGAGACCGGCCCGTCCCTACCCATGCAACCTGCAGGCAGAGAGAGAGAGGGTTAGGGCAAATCACACAACAAATCAGGACCATAACATATGTTGTTATATAGGCTGGCCTAAAGATGTGTTTCCTGTTCATGCTCCTTGCTCATTTTATGTTAAAATGCATTAAGTTATGTAGGCACTTGTCAGTGCAATTAAACTTTCAAATTCAGTTCTGCCTTCTTGCCTTTTTTAAAAGATTTTTCCCATTGAAATACCATTGTGACAACCAGAGTCTGACAGAGTCTATTACAATTGAGATTATGCAAATTAGGCAATGGCATCATTTAGCAACTTGTAGCAACTTAGGACAGCCAATAGCTACTTTTCTCACTGAGGAGTTGGCAACACTGGAGGAAATGTGACTCTTAAAATACAGTATCTCACACCCCAAGAAGAGAGGGCAGGATAATCTTTAAAACCATTAAGAAGTTGGACCTTTGTTGCCTTTTGTTGGAAGGCAGGAATCAGGCCCCAGCTGTTACTGAGCGTTACATGTGACGGCTCCTCCTCATGACAAAACTTCAACACCAAAACGCCTTATTCCCTGTTAATATCCTGGTTTTAATGACCAGGTCCAACGTAATGACGTGTGGTTGACAGCTTAGACAGCAGCATCACATAATAGATATGCATCTCTGACAGTAACGGGCACTTTTCCTGCAATTATGTGTGGCGTGTTACAAGTCAGGAGCATTATTATTTCTTGATACATGCATGCTAATTAGCTCACTAATTACAATGAAACTAACTCCCCTGGTATCTAAATTTGGCCTGAATGCCAAGACATTTAACACTCAACAGTACTGAAGCACTTCTGCACTGGGAGTTTCAAAGTACAGCACCTAGCTCCACATAAAAAGAGAGCAGCACCTGAGGAGTCAACTTTCTGTTTCTGTTTCAGCTAACACTCTATTTTTCTGTCTCCTCAAAAAGAAGGAACCATTTCTTCTTCTTTTTTTTAAATCCCTGACAGTTTTCTGGTAATTCTGCTTCCAGCGAGCAGATTTGCTCATGGCATGCCGCAAGGAAGCTCAGAGATAAACGCCAAGTCCATGTTCCTGTAATTTGCGCCTATTAATGCACTCTGCTGCAGGAGTTCACTACAATTTGCTCCCCTTTCAATCAATGAACAAACCACACAGCTTCAGCCCAGGATCCAGCGCTGATGCACTGGCAACCCGGCAGCGGTGTTCAGGTTGGGTGCGGCTGAGGTGGTATGTAAATGTGGAGCTTCAAACAGATCAGTCTGTGGGGCAATCTGCTACTTCAAAGCTGCAGTTCAGGTAAGAATCTGAAGGCTTGGATGTCAACGCTCAGACGTGGCTTCTAATGCAGAATGAGCTTGAATGGTAGAAATAGCCCAAAGAAAGAGAAGAGTGAAGGTTCAAACTGTTCTTAAAGAGCCTGGAGCCATGAGGGGGGTGAATGAGAATTAAAGTCGATTGACTCTAACAATGAACCATCGATCGGCCAAGCTGCTTAACGCCAGGAGGACGGACTCCAGGGGAAAGTTTGATACTGAACTGAATGAAAGAGTTTCCTAAAGTAAGGTTTGATATTCAAAAGATATTAATATCACAAAGGACTCCACAAGCAGCCTAAATTTAACTGTTACTTGCACTAAATGTTCATGGACTTAATCCAAGCCAAGAAGCCAGAAACCTAGGTGTTTTATTTGATTCTGATTTTAATTTTAAACCACATGTTCGTTTTATCACCAAAACAGCCTTTTATCATTTAAAGAACATTTCTAGAGTGAGGCCGTTTCTCTCTCTGAGCAACACAGAGAGACTAATACACGCTTTGATAACCAACAGGCTGGACTAGTGAATCAGAAGAGCCGGCTTGCATCAAGAGAGAGCCGGCTCACAGTTTTTTCCTTTCGCTGCTTAGCTCTCTCAGAGCTCAGCCCCAGCTCTGCTCACAGCAGAACTTTGTTTTGATTGGTCAGCATGGCGGCCATGCGGCCAATCATATGTGAGGATATAGAATTCAGGTGATGGAGGGGAGGCTGTGTATCCTGGCTTCATCTGTTCCTTCAGAGAGAGTCTTCTTGAAGTCCGGGCAAATACTCACTGAGAGGAGAAATCAGATCAGCCCATCAGAGCTGAGGAATCTGATTTTTCTCAATGCCAACCTGAGGACATTAATAATGTTTGCTTGAGTTTGGTTCTGGTTTGGTTCTGGTTCAAGTCTGGTTCGGTTCGGTTCTGGTACGGTTCTGGTTTGGTTCTGGTATGGTTCGGTTCTGGTATGGTTCGGTTCCGTTTCGTTCTGGTTCAGTTCTGGTTTGGTTCTGGTTCAAGTTTGGTTCGGTTCTGGTTCGGTTCTGGTTCGGTTCCGGTTCGGTTCTTGTTCAGTTCAGGTACGGTTCTGGTTCGGTTCTGGTTTGTGTCTGGTTCGGTTCTGGTTCGGTTCGGTTCTGGTTCAGTTCTGGTTCGGTTCTGGTTCGGTTCTGGTTCGGTTCTGGTTTGGTTCTGGTTCTGGTTCTGTTTGCATGAGTTTGGTTCTGGTTCTGGTTGAGTTTGGTTCTGGTTCTGTATGCTTAAGTTTAGTTCTGGTTCTAAACCTAACCCTAATCCTAACCCTAAACCTAATCCTAACCCTAACCCTAATCACAACCCTAAACCTAATCACGACCCTAACCCTAACCCTAATCACAACCCTAACCCTAACCCAAACCCTAATCCTAACCCAAACCCTAATCCTAACCCTAAACCTAATCCTAACCCTAACCCTAATCCTAACCCTAAACCTAATCATGACCCTAACCCAAACCCTAACCCTAACCCTAATCACAACCCTAACCCTAATCACAACCCTAACCCTAACCCTAATCACAACCCTAACCCTAATCACAACCCTAACCCTAACCCAAACCCCAATCCTAACCCAAACCCTAATCCTAACCCTAATCCTAACCCTAACCCTAACCCTAATCACAACCCTAAACCTAACCCTAACCCTAATCCTAACCCAAACCCTAATCCTAACCCAAACCCTAATCCTAACCCTAATCCTAACCCTAATCCTAACCCCAATCACAACCCTAACCCTAACCCAAACCCTAATCCTAACCCTAATACTAACCCTAACCCTAATCACAACCCTAACCCTAATCCTAACCCTAATCCTAATCACAACCCTAACCCTAATCCTAATCCTAACCCCAATCACAACCCTAACCCTAACCCAAACCCTAATCCTAACCCAAACCCTAATCCTAACCCTAAACCTAATCCTAACCCTAACCCTAATCCTAACCCTAAACCTAATCATGACCCTAACCCAAACCCTAACCCTAACCCTAATCACAACCCTAACCCTAATCACAACCCTAACCCTAACCCTAATCACAACCCTAACCCTAATCACAACCCTAACCCTAACCCAAACCCCAATCCTAACCCAAACCCTAATCCTAACCCTAATCCTAACCCTAACCCTAACCCTAATCACAACCCTAAACCTAACCCTAACCCTAATCCTAACCCAAACCCTAATCCTAACCCAAACCCTAATCCTAACCCTAATCCTAACCCTAATCCTAACCCCAATCACAACCCTAACCCTAACCCAAACCCTAATCCTAACCCTAATACTAACCCTAACCCTAATCACAACCCTAACCCTAATCCTAACCCTAATCCTAATCACAACCCTAACCCTAATCCTAATCCTAACCCCAATCACAACCTTAATACTAACCCAAACCCCAATCCAAACCCAAACCCTAATCCTAACCCTAATCCTAATCACAACCCTAACCCTAATCACAACCCTAACCCTAACCCAAACCCCAATCCTAACCCAAACCCTAATCCTTACCCTAACCCTAATCACAACCCTAACCCTAATCACAACCCTAACCCTAACCCAAACCCTAATCCTAACCCAAACCCTAATCCTAACCCTAATACTAACCCTAACCCTAATCACAACCCTAACCCTAACCCAAACCCCAATCCTAACCCAAACCCCAATCCTAACCCTAACCCAAACCCTAATCCTAACCCAAAGCCTAATCCTAACCCTAATCCTAACCCCAATCACAACCCTAACCCTAATCCTAACCCTAATCCTAACCCTAACCCTAATCCTAACCCAAACCCTAATCCTAACCCAAACCCTAATCCTAACCCTAATCCTAACCCCAATCACAACCCTAACCCTTATCCTAACCCTAACCCTAACCCAAACCCCAATCCTAACCCAAACCCTAATCCTAACCCTAACCCTAATCCTAACCCAAACCCTAATCCTAACCCAAACCCTAATCCTAACCCTAATCCTAACCCTAATCACAACCCTAACCCTAACCCCAACCCTAATCGCAACCCTAACCCTAACCCTAATCCTAACCCTAACCCTAATCACAACCCTAACCCTAATCACAACCCTAACCCTAACCCTAATCCTAACCCCAACCCTAATCACAACCCTTACCCCAATCACAACCCTAACCCCAATCCTAACCCTAACCCTAATCACAACCCTTACCCCAATCACAACCCTAACCCTAATCCTAACCCTAACCCTAATCACAACCTTTACCCTAATCACAACCCTAACCCTAATCACAACCTTAACCCTAATCACAACCCTAACCCTAATCACAACCCTAACCCTAACCCTAATCCTAACCCTAACCCTAATCACAACCCTTACCCCAATCACAACCCTAACCCTAACCCTAATCCTAACCCTAACCCTAATCACAACCCTAACCCTAACCCTAATCACAACCCTAACCCTAATCACAACCCTAACCCTAACCCTAATCACAACCCTAACCCTAATCACAACCCTAACCCTAGGATCAGGGTGAGAATGATTTTGTAACAGAATAAATGCACACAATTGGGCAATTATAAGTCTTATCATAAAAACACTTTTAAATGAATTTGTCACAGTTATCACCTGCCACATCTGCTCAGCCTCTCAGCCCACTACATTTCCACTCCCCTTCGTTTACCTGAACCACACTCTCCTCATTAAGCCAACACAAATCACCTGTTTCTCATTACCTGCTGCCAGTATTTAAGTCCCAGTCTCAGCCCACTCAGTGCCAGATTGTTCTCACTGCAAATGCAAGACTCTCCAGCACTTATCCTCGGACTGATCTCCCGGTTTCGACCCTGCCTGTCCCCGACCTTCCTTCCTCGTTTCTGCCCTGGTAACTACCTCAGCCTTCTGTCCCCGACCAAGAGATTTGCCTGCTCCTCGTCTGTTTCCAGCCTGATCCTCCACACAGCGAAACCAGCATCTCAACAGACATTGTGTGACCGGGTTAGTAAAGACCTGCAAAGACTTGTTACCTGCTGTTTCCTCCGGGCTCCAGTGTGCTGCTTTTGGGTTCACCCTCACACCCGTAACAGAATTTTTATGAAGAATTTTAAAAAAGTGCTTTTAAAGTAGTAGTAATTATAAATCACTGAATGGTGGATTGCTATCTCTGTGTAGGAATGAGTCTTTTCACCAACTGAAGGTGTTCAAGCATCTCAGGGTCTTGTTCTTGTGTGAGGGTAGAATGCAGCGTGTGATCGACAGGTAGATTGGTGCTGTGGCAGCTGTAATGCGGGCGTTGTACCAGATCGCCGTGGTAAGGAGGGAGCTGAGCTGGAGGACAAAGCCTTTAATTTACCAGTCAATCCACGTTCCAACCCTCACCTGTGGACGTGAGCGATGGGTAATGACTGAGAGAATGAGGTCAGAACGGATACAAGCGGCGGAAATGAGTTTCCTCTGAAGGGTGGCTGGACTCAGCCTTAGAGACAGGGTCAGGAGCTCGGACATGAGGAGGGAACTTGATGTAAAGATGTTGCTTTGGCTAGAGTTGGTTGAGGGCATTTGATTAGGACTCCTCTCTTTTGAGATGTTCCAGGTATATCCAATTGGGAAGAGGATCCCCAGGAGGAGCTGGGTAACGTCTGGGTGAATCTGCTTAGACTGCTGCCACCGCGCCCTGACCCCGGATACATGGAAGAAAATTGAATGATAAATCAATAATAAAAATCATTTGCAGACTCCAGCCTCTCAATTATGAGGACAAAATGTTCTCTCGTGAAAATACTTTGAGTTTTGTAATTTTCAAAGACGTCAAAGGAGAAAGGACTGAAAGGATTTAATGATGTAGAACATTTTTAAAGATTTTTGTTTGCACTCTGAGAGCAGACGAGGGGAGAAAATTTAAAGTTTTATAACTTGGCTCGATCCAGTAATGTTGAAATATTTATTAGGAATAACCCCTTGAGATGTATCACCTTGTTTTCGAGGGGGTCCTACAAGACAAACATATAATACACACTAGTAACCAATGCACATTTAAAATGAAAAAAACAAAAACAAGTAAATGAGGTTCGACTGCATTACATTACAAAAAAAAAGAAAATAATGTACACATGTAGACATGTAGATAGAAAGATCACAGTGAGAAAAAATAGTATCTATATACATATCCATCAATTATCTTGACCGCTTATCCCGTTGGGGGTCACTGGGGCCCTATCCTTGGCTCTAGGCTCTAGGTTCCAGGCTCCAGGCTCTAGGCTCCAGGCCCTATCCTTGGCTCCAGGCTCCAGGCTCCAGGCTCTAGGCTTTAGGCTCTAGGCTCCAGGCCCTATCCTTGACAGGTCGCCAACCTGTCACAGTGCTAACACAGAGATACAGACAACCATTCACGCACACACTCACACCTACGGGCAATTTAGAGTCACCAATTAACCTGGTGAGCATTTGTTGGACTGTGGGAGGAAGCCGGAGTACCTGGAGAGAACCCACGCATGCAAACTACACCAAGAAAGGTACCTGCCCGGCCGAGGATTCGAACCAGGAACCTTCTTCTGTGAGGCAACGGCGCTACCCACTGCACCACCGTGCAGCCCTCTATATGCACACATATATGCACACATATATGCACACATATATGCACACATATATGCACACATATATGCACACAGATATGCACACAGATATGCACACAGATATGCACACAGATATGCACACAGATATGCACACAGATATGCACACAGATATGCACACAGGAGATCTTGTTCACAATAGTGCATACTGGAGAGTGGATCAACCACTCATGAAAACAGTCTATATTAAGTGGTCAATAGAAAGTGGTCTGGTCAACAGTCATAGTAGTAAGAGTGATATGATGTATGATTGAATCAATTGGTATCATGAAAGGGTTTAAGTATGTTATTATGGACAGGTGCAGCTTGTTCTGTAATAGGATGACAGGACATTTTTAAACAGAGGAAAGTATGATATGGACCGAATATTTGCAGGGAGGATGTTCCAATCTGAGGGAGCTTTGAATGAAGGCTTTCTGATTCTGAGCTGTGGACTTGGAGACAGCAGGAACAGAGAAAAAGAGCTGTGTTGTGTGTCTGAGTTGGTAATTTGAAGAGAATGGGATCATGAACTGTTTTAAATAACCAGGGTAATCAAAGTGTATGCATTTATAAATGAACTGTAACCAATGCTGTTGTCTTCTTGTTGGGAGAGAGGGTAAGTCGAGCTCACCGTACATCATACAGTGATGGGTTGTGAATGGACAGCCAAGTATGAATCTGCAGAGTCTGTTATAAATTACATTCAGAGGTAGAAGATTTGATATACAATGGCTGCATAGTCCATGATGGACCAGGTGGACCTATAATCAGTGTGTTTTTATTTATCTGGCTAACATTGCAGCCCACCTCTCAGCTAAGGATGAATACTTGTTAAATATTTTATTAGCAGCCAACAAGAAGGCTGTGACATGAAAATGGTTGCAACCCAATCCCCCAACAGAGACTGAGTGGATAGAAATTGTGTCTACTATTGAAAATATGGAGAGAATGACTCACCCACTAAACTTAAAGGTGACATATCACGCTTTTTTCATCAATATATATTGGTCTAAGAGGTCCCCAAAACATGTCTTTAAAGTTTATGCTCAAAAAAACACTTTGAAATCCGATTTTGGTCTGCCTGAAAAACCCTCTTCTTCAGTCCTCCTCAGAACAGTCTGTTTTCCCTCTGACCACGCCCCCTCAGGAAGTGGATGTGGTCTCGGCTCTCCAGCACGTTGATCTAATGTTTACATGTTGGCTGAATATACACGGCTGCTCAGAGATCACGTTACTTCAACCCTCTGAATCTGATCCAGAATCTGATCATGACGGAGAGGCGCCAGTAGCAGGACCTTTCTGAACCATTGGTCACAGATTTAGTGTTTCTTGTTGTTTTATTTGTCAGTATGTCGACGTGTGTCTTGGTACACAGCTACGAACATGTAGCTATGTAGCTATGCTAACTAGCGCTAGCACTTATCCATGACAAATAAAAATCATCCACTAGATCTTCAAATCTGCAGACGTGGGGAGTAAAACCGACCTCTACCAGAAAGGCAGCAGGACCTTTCTGAAGGATTGGTCACAGATTTAGTGTTTCTTGTTGTTTTATTTGTCAGTATGTCGACGTGTGTCTTGGTACACAGCTACAGCTATGAACATGTAGCTATGTAGCTATGCTAACTAGCGCTAGCACTTATCCATGACAAATAAAAATCATCCACTAGATCTTCAAATCTGCAGACGTGTGGAGTAAAACCGACCTTTGTGTTTATTAAGACAGCCTACAACTAGCATGCCTCCCTCCTAAGCTCCTTGTTAGCACACACATGTGCAGGGAATGAAAAACAGAGGAGGGGTTGAGTTGTGTTTTATACAGTCTATGGGCTGAACAAGCTCCGAGCTCTGACTCCGTTACAGACCGGATCTTGTTGTTACGTAACAAAAACACTGAAGTCTGAAACGGCTCGTTTCAGCACACATTTACAGAAAGGTGGAGAAATCAGAACAGGGGCAGAATGGATTCTTTTCATTCTCGGGGGGTTTGTAGACATGCCAGGGAAACATATTTCAGGTAGAGAACCATTAAAAAGTCCATTTTGCATGATGTGTCACCTTTAAGAACACAAAAATGTTTGCATTACTGGGAAAACGGACTGTGTATGTAGCATTGAAGGATTAATAAGCCATTACTTATGACTGTATTTCCACTATTTTATAACACATGGATGTATAGATGACCTGCTGTGTTGTCTACCTATGCCTGTTTACATAAATAAAGTATATATTAAAAAAAAATCAGTGTGTTTTTACTCCTCCTTTGAGACATGGTGTGAAATTTGTCATGTTTAAGTGGACTGAGTTCCCTCCATGAGACAGAAACCAGTCAGATGGCGCTAAAGCCAGCTGACTTTCCAGCAAGGCAGCAGTGCACAAAGATTCAACCAGCTGCTCCCTAGCTGCGGCTATTTCTCATTTGTTTTCTGCACATTTACACCTTTCAAACCTCAGCGCTCCTGTCTGCCTCTCATTGTTCACTTTTTCATTGGAGCTTGAAACCCTCTGTGGTGTTTTTTTTCTTCTTTTTTTTAAAAGCTGTACTGAACACGGCAACAGCTGCAGCAGCTATCAAAGCTCTGCTCTGAATTTAGACACACATCTGCTTAATAATCCAAGCTCTGCCTCTGAAGTATTACATGATGATGTTATATTTCATTTAATGTTAGATTATCATATTATGATTTAATATTATAGTCAATTATCAAGACAGACATGACATCTGATAGGACAAATTATCTATTAATGCAGATGTATGAATTTGTGTTATTAAAAATGCATTATGAATAAGACAAATTATTAAAAAATAGTCATTTAAATAAATTATGAAACCTTTTCTTCTTGCTTTAGGTCACATTTTATATTAAAGGTGACACATCATGCAAAATGGACTTTTTAATGGTTCTCTACATGAAATATGTTTCCCTGGCATGTCTGCAAAACCCCCGAGAATGAAAAGAATCCATTCTGCCCCTGTTCTGATTTCTCCACCTTTCTGTAAATGTGTGCTGAAATGAGCCGTTTCAGTTTTCAGTGTTTTTCATACGTCACAACGCCACCCGGTCTGTAACAGGAAGTCAGAGCTCGGAGCTTGTTCAGCCCATAGACTGTATAAAATACAACTCAACCCCTCCTCTGTTTTTCATTCCCTGCACACGTGTGTGCTAACAAGGAGCTTAGGAGGGAGGCATGCTAGTTGTAGGCTGGCTTAATAAACACAAAGGTCGGTTTTACTCCCCACGTCTGCAGATGTGAAGATCTAGTGGATGATTTTTATTTGTCATGGAAAAGTGCTAGCGCTAGTTAGCATAGCAACATAGCTACATGTCTTAGCTGTAGCTGTAGCTGTAGCTGTGTACCAAGACACACGTCGACATACTAACAAATAAAACAACAAGAAACACTAAATCTGTGACCAATCCTTCAGAAAGGTCCTGCTGCCTTTCTGGTAGAGGTCGGTTTTACTCCCCACGTCTGCAGATTTGAAGATCTAGTGGATGATTTTTATTTCTCATGGAAAAGTGCTAGCGCTAATTAGCATAGCCACATAGCTACATGTTTGTAGCTGTGTACCAAGACACACGTCGACATACTGATAAATAAAACAACAAGAAACACTAAATCTGTGACCAATGGTTCAGAAAGGTCCTGCTGCAGGCGCCTCTCCGTCAGGATCAGATTCTGGATCAGATTCAGAGGGTTGAAGTAACGCGGGTCTGTGAGCAGCCGTGTATATTCAGCCAACATGTAAACATTAGATCAACATGCCCGAGAGCCGAGGGGATATCCACTTCCTGAGGGGGCGTGGTCAGAGAGCTCATTCACATTTAAAGGCACAGACCATAGACTGTATAAAATATGGACGTAGTATCTGCAGCAGCCATATTGGAAATGCAGAACTCAACCAGGTAGAGTGTGACGTAGTGTGAGCCTCCTAGCCAATAGCTATGTGTTCCCGACCAGGAGTCACGTCAGTCACGTCAGTCATGTCCTTATTTGGGCAAAACTGGTAATCTTAATATCTTCTGAACCGTCGCGTTAAAAAAAAAATTCACCCCCCGTACAGTGTGTGCCGATAGAGAGATTAGCTTCATAGGGCCAAGCCGTTTTTTGAACCAGGCTGTAAACATGTTTATTAATGCTGCAAACATCGTCTTTTTCTCATTCATGTCCATGTGGTTTCCGGTGTTTATGCAGCCAGCCTCAAGCGGATTTTCGATGTATTGCCGTTTATAGCACTTCCGCATGGGCTTCATAGTTTGAGACCGGAGGTTGCCGCTTGGCACAGACACAGAAAACAGCCTGTTCTGAGCAGGGCTGAAAAAGAGGGATTTACAGGCAGACCAAAATCTGATTTCAAAGTGTTTTTTTGAGCATAAACTTTAAAGACATTTTTTGGGGACCTCCTAGACCAATATATATTGATGAAAAAGAGCATAATATGTCACCTTTAATGCAGATGTATTCATTGGTATTATTAAAAATGCATTATAAATAAGACAAATTAACGTAAAATAGTTTTTTAAATAAATAATAAAACGTTTTCTTCTTGCTTTAGGTCACATTTTGTTTTAATGTTACCTTATAAAAATGCTAGTTGCTGTATTATTGGTGGAAAATTGCATGAACGAATTTGCATCCCTGGAAGTGAAGTGAAATTATTTAATTTATTGAATTAGTTAATTAGTTGGCTTTAGTTAATTTTGAGGGTTTGAACGCGATCGCAATTAACAACCGACCTCACGTGCCCTGAGTTACATTTTGGATTATAATCCTGCAGAATACTCGGGATAACATCTGCACAAATCCTCTTAGCGTCCTCTAATTGAATTCAACCATTCAGTATAACGCGTAGCACCACCGAGGCTCAGACCATCTGCGACCTGCTGGCTCACCGTCACCATCACATCTGACTCTTTCTTTCTTTTTTTTTAATTTAAAAAAAAATAAAAAATGATTTTTGATGATAATAATCGTCGACTTGACATTTCAGAGACAGCAGCTGGGAGCGATCAGCGGGGATATCACTCCACCATTAGCCTGCTCATCCTGCTCTCATCCCTCCCCCTCCGTCCTCGACGTCACCGCATCAAATATGCTCAGCTCCGGCTGGAAACGCTCCACTCGCGCTCTGAGCGGCTGCCTGAGCGCATCCCTGATCCACATGAAGCGTGTCCCGGCGACGCACATGAAGCCGGACTGATAGTGAAGACAGCCGGGGACGGATCCTCCTTGACAGTCTGTGTTTTGTCTCCCTCTTTGATTTACGCATGTCTTCTTCAGAGGAAAGTGGACTTCTTTTTTTTAACTTTTTTTTTCTGGTTGTCAATTTGAACTGAAGTAAACCAAGGTAAGACCATTTAAGTGGCGTTAAAAGTTCCATTATTGTGCGACAGAGGATATTTTTCCATTCATCAAGAAAAGATGAGAAGGATGTAAATGAGTCTTTAAAGTTCCAATCCCCTCGTTGAGGTCTTAAAGCCGTTCCAGGTCTGTCAGTGTGTCGGTGCGCGTCTTGTTCTCCACCCTGCCCTCTGCATACCCATTTATCTCCGCTTTGTTGCCCCGGCCTCAGACCCCGGACACAGACACCTCTTTGTCCAGGAGCGCTCAGTCATGCATGGTTGTGCGTATAGTCTTGGCTTAGGAAGTTTGTATCCTGACCACAGGCGCGCAATCTGACGCACAAACTTTCAGCAGAAGAGAACAATCAGAAGCCACATTATTCTGTTGGCGCATGTGACGCGTAAAAACTGCTGTACGCACGGAATGTTGGCACAAGATGTTCATCCCTGTATTCTTCAGCGCTGCCAGTCTCAGATTTCTCAGAGGGGGGGGGGGGGTTAATCAGGACAATTTGTGGTTGAGTGAGCCCCCCTTGGTGCTGAGGGGGGAAACGGGCGTAGCTATTGTGTGTGTTGGTCACTGAGGAGAGTCTGGAGGCGTGATGGACAGGAGGGGGAGAGTTAAAGCGCTTATTGTCAGGTGCCTTTTTGTGAATGTGATGTGCAATAAGCTTCTAAACCTCTGACTGATTTGAGGCAGACTGTTGGAGGGGAACATTGGAGGCAACATGCTCAGTGCTCTCTTATGTTGCTGTGTCACCAAATCTGTCATTTCAAGACTCACAAACTTCAGTTTTACAGCAGCAATCAGACATTTCAGTGACAGCAGATAAGTAGATGGAGATAACAAATTACACCTAATGACAGCTAATCAAATACAAGTTTACAGGATCAGGGGCTCATTTATAAAAGAGTGCGTAAAATTCTGATTTATAAAACCACCTGGAGATATGTGCACATATTTCAGCCTCGTATTCTGTCCTTTTAACGCCCACATTCAACCATATACCGTCAATGCAAAGAGCTTTATGAATGAAATTGCATAGGAATGGTTGGTCAGGTCATGTTTTTAAATGAGAACTGGTTCTCAAACATTCTACCTGGTAAAATAAAGGTCTAATAATAAAAGAATGAGCCAGAAGGTCAAAGATTCTCACAGTGAATCATGGCAACAACAGAGAGGAGAAAATATAGTCTCTGACACACAAACCGTGGTCCTCGTGAATGAAGCAGAGGTCAGAGAGCACTTATTGTTTGTTTCTTACTGCAGGAGAGACACAATACAAATAAATATAAAAATATTAAGTGGCTGCACTCAGTGGCGGAGCCAGGGAAAATTGATTGGCCACCCCTTTGGGCCACCTTGAAATTCTTAAACATGATTAGCCATTTGCCATGTCAGAGGCATTACTTATATTGAAATCAGCTATTGTGTTGTTGTGTTTCAACAAGCTGCAGAGAAACTAGTTTCTTTGCATTTGAATATTATTTTTGTTGATGCTTTGACTTTGGACAATCATCCTCATTTTGAGTCCTTAAAGAGATTTAAATGTTGATACTCTGTACAGTTACATTTTTAATGTCAACGTTAGACATCTACAAAAATGTAATATTTTTTAAATTATTTTTATAAAATAAGTTAAAGTAGATGTGATTATTGGAAGTAACCCTCTTAGGTTTGGGGTAAGCTCTTAAGTTTGTTTTCCACACCTGGCCACCCCTTCAACAGTCAGTGCCCCAGTTTGGCCACCCAAGTCAAAACTGTCTGGCTCCGCCACTGCCTGCACGTCGCTGCAGCATTCATGTATCCGTCACCAGTACCAGAGCATCCATCATTCATCACAACGCACGGTCTCACTGCAGAGTTTCATGTCTACAGAACACACACTTTGTATTTCACATTACAGAGAGCTCACGTCCTTCAGAGATCTCCTCTCTCTGATATTAACTGACAGAAGTTTGATCTGTGAATATAAGTTTGAATGTGTTTCATCACGGGCAGCTTGGCCTGCGCTGAGACTGATTGAGATGTTATGTAGGATAGTAAGAGAGCCGGTCATGGCTTCACTCCCACACTTTTCTCATTAACACAGTGAACACGTGCAGGTGAGGAAGATGTGATGAGTGTGTGAGGCAGCCGGGGCCGTGTCTCTGTGCTCCGTGTGCTCCGTATGATGACACTCAGTGGGCCTGATCTACTAAGATCCCAAATAAGGAGCGCTAATTTGCGTGTGCAAATAATAATTTTGCATGTGTTATTTCTGGGCGTGTTGCGGGTGATCTACTAAGACTGCGTGCGCAAGTGATAACAAGTGCAAAAGTGGTGCGGACCGCCCTATTTTACGAGGATTTTGCGTGTGCTATCGGCTGTCACCATGGAGAGTTTGAGAGAACAGAGTGGCCTTAAGCGATAAATGAAGTTTGAAGACATGGAGTTGGAGGTTTTAGTGGAGGAGGGAAATAAACACATCGGTGAACTCCAGCAGAGACATCTCAGCGTTAGAAACGCGATTTGGGAGGCCATCTGTGAAAAGGTGAATGATGTGAGAATAAACAGAAGATCTGCCAATGAAATAAACACATCTACTCTTCTCCAAAACGCAATCAGTGTTTTGATGGAGTTTAGAGAGCGATTTGATGAGGCTAAGTCTGCCACTCTTGCTCTAGAAGAGTTATGCATCACTTGGATGAAGACAGTCGCCTCACTGTCCCAGGGAGCAACTTTCGGGTGAACGTTTTCAATGCCTGATATCACCATCCTGCAACTGTCCCAAAGATTCACCAGCTTAAATGGAACTGGGAACATGTTTGAGGCAATTCACCCCAACACACTGCTGCAAGCACGAGATGAGGAGTTACGCAGAGCTGCCTGGCGCAGCTCAGTGAGCGCTCATTCTCCAAATTAAAACTAACTAAAAACCCCTTGATGAGCACGATGGGACAGGAGAGACTGAGTGGACATGTCATGTTATTTATTGAGAATGACAGATCACAGAAAATGGACATACAGTGTGGACAAGTCCGCGGAGCTTAAGGCTCGTCCAAACAGTGGTGAGTAGGCTGAGTACTTCATGTTGTTTTTTTGATTGTATGTGAAGATGTGGGCCGCTGTGCCAATTTTAATACACTGTATATCTGTTGATACAGTGACCTACTGTGCTCTCATTATATGAAAAAGTTAAAGTGGGTGTCAGAATGATGCGGTCGCTATCCGTGGTGCTGAACTGCTTTGAAATTGTGTTATTTTATTATTATTATTTTGTTCTCTTGGTTTGATTGACTAAAACATGTAGTAATGCTTGTAAGCCCAGCTTTTGCGCTCATGTTGTGAAGCGATGGTATGATGAGCGTTACAGTGACCGCAGCCAAGTGTGCGTAACGCTGTGCCAGTTTGCACCTGCCTTTAAAACGTGCTAAATATAGACGCAAATACAGCGCGCGCTATCTGCTTCAGGGTTTGATAGATCACATTTGCATCTCCTTCTGATGATCTACATGTATTCTGCATATTCCATTATCTTGACCGCTTATTCCGTTTGGGGTCAAGGGGGGCTGGAGCCTATCCCAGCTGGCTGCGGGCTGAAGGCAGGGTACACCCTGGACAGGTCGCCAACCTATCACAGGGCTAACACAGAGAGACAGACAACCATTCATGCACACACTCACACCCAAGGGCAATTTAGAGTGATCAATCAACCTGAGCATGTTTTTGGATTGTGGGAGGAAGCCGGAGAACCCGGAGAGAACCCACGCATGCACGGGGAATACATGCAAACTCCACACAGAGAGGCACCCGCCCGGCCGGGGATTCGAACCAGGAACCTTCTAGCTGTGAGGCACCAGCACCACCGTGCAGCCCTATTCTGCATATTCATGAAGGCAAACAAGCTAAATGATTTGCGAGTGCTATTTTGCTCATTTGACAGATGCAATCCTCAGTGCACCTGGTTAGTACGTCAGCTTTACAAGTTTGCACGTGTTTTTCTACACGCAAACCTTTAGTAGATCGGGCCCTGAGTGACTCCGCACAGAAACATTGAAAACATGACTGTCACTTTGCTCCGTGGCTGGTTTACGTCTTCTGATGTTACCTTGGTTTCACCTCCAGACGAACACGTTTATACGGTCCGTGTGTTTCCTCCACACTTTGGAGAAATGTGACGGTGAGACAAAGCTGATTGAATATTTGATGAACTTTAAGACAAGCTTTTATCTTTTAATGACAGCTTGTTGGAAACGGCTCACCACAGACACACATATTCAAATATATGCAGATTTTAGTGATGATGGTGACATGGTTCTGTTAAAGCTGGGGTTGGCAGTCTCGGAAAACTAGCATGAATTTGAATGTAGCATTCTAACCCCTCCTGGTGACACGATATCAGGAGAAAAGTTATAACACATATATAATACTGTAACAGCTCTACTGTTTGTTAAACCTGTTCAGTGTAGATGCTCTTAATTCCTACAGTGTTGACAGTCAGTGAAGGCATCAGGAGAGGTGCGAGTGGGAGAGAGGAGAGACAAGAGGAGAAGTTCTTCATTCATTCAAACATTGATTGTTGTTTTGTTGGTTGGTGTGATCACGGCCGACAGTGACCGGTTATTAAAACTCAACGTGTTCACGAATCGGCTCGTCATCCCTACAGAGTCCGGACGGACGCTACAGCACATCTACATTTCTGTAGGACTTAGTAAATGTCATTCATTCTTCTGCTTGTCAGAGCCCCCGTGGCGAGAGCTTTTTAGACTCTGATCCGGACTACAGTCCTGAGCTAAGCACCTCATCGGGTCAGAGGGGACAGGCCCGAGGTCGAGTGAGAGGGGTAGTCAGTAGAGCCAGGGGAAGCAGAGGCAGGAGACGGGGACGGAGAGTGCACGCCGGGGAAATGTACGCTCTGCAGGAGGCAGAACAGCAGGACGGAATTTGAATGGTTTAAAATTTTGGCACCCAAAAAACGGTGATTTGATGATGGTTGGTGTTTTCCCAGGTTCACTCCGGCTGTAGATAGCAGCTTTTCTTCGCTCTTTTTTAAGAACACATCATGTATTGATTACCATCAGGACATAAAGATCATTTTAACCAGTATAACAAAAAGTGGATCTAAATCTGATTACCAACCCCAGCTTTAATATGTTGTTATTCAATTAAATTAAATAAGTGAAAGGCATTAAAATGTAACCTGACTTCAGTTCTCCCTCTCACCAACTGTGTCGCCAATTTCCCCCTGCCTCTGAAATGAGCGTGCGCATGGGTCAGAGTTTGCTTACCGAGGTATTGGCATTTCAGATGAGGGAATTTGGTCAGAGTGATTTAGCTTTCTGGACCAAACTGTTGTTTCTTCAGGAGAGAGCTCCAGCCTTTCAGCCAGACTCCAACCACAACATTTCAGTCAAAGACATCAGTAAGTGAAAAGGAGAATATTAAGGTCTTGTGAGGATGCAAATCCTGAGACTTCTTTCTTTCTTTCTTTCTTTCTTTCTTTCTTTCTTTCTTTCTTTCTTTCTTTCTTTCTTCTTGAGTGGATTTAATGCTCAGGGGGACAAGTGAGGGATTACTCCTGTTATTAGGTGTATCAAAGGGTCAGTTTAAAGGCTTTAAGGGATTAATCCAGTGATAGCTCTGGCTGAACTGGAAGAATTGTGTTTTGTTTTAACTCCTCGGCTCCTGGGTCGTGTTGGTTTCAAGCTCATATAGCTTCTCCAGCTGACTGATAACAGTGAGAGTGAAGTATGGTGTGATAACATCAAGGAGAGTGCGGCAGAATGGGGAGGTTGTATTTGACAGAGTTGGAACTCTGCTCAACCGTACTCATGCTTGCTCACGGTGAAGTTAACCTAATTATGACTCTAAATGAACCGAGTGTTTTGATTGGATGATTGGCTTTAGTGAAGATTTACCATGTGATGATTTAACTAGTTTAGATCACTGTCCAGTTACATAAAACGTCATCTGCAGTGTTTTGCAGAACGTTGACTTTCTAGACTATTAACGATCCTGTAAGAGACTTTCAGCATGTGGTGACTTTGGCGCCCCCCTGTGGACAGAGCAGCCTGTTTCATCTCTGTATTGTTTTTGTTTGGTGCATGTGTAAGTATTATTTTTACAGTCCAATGACTCACTTATTCAGTCGAGGCAGATGTGTGTCTAACATGAGTCTGGTCCTGCTGGAGGTTTCTGCCTGTTAAAAGGAAGTTTGTCCTTGCCACTGTAACTTGCTGAATACTGTGAGGTGCAATGCCCATGGTGGATTAAGTTGGGAGTCTTACCCTGTTCATAATTTGACATAGAGTGGTCTAGACCAGGGGTTCCCAAAGTGTGGGTTGGGACCCCCTGAGGGGTCGTGAGACACAAATGGGGGGGCCGTGAGATGTCTTCCAGAATGTTTGTTTTTTTAAAATTTATCTATAAATAGTACATTTTACCCATTATAGTAAAAATATCAACAAAAATAGCAGCTAACCTTGAAATAAAATCTTGAAAATTTAGCATGTGATGATTTTTCTGCCTTTCTTTGTTGCCAGATGTCTCCTAAGTTTAGGGTTAGTGAACAGTTAATTGTCTAAAGCATCAGTAGCAGTAGGTTAATTCATAACAGCACAGGAGACACAGACACATGCTCATATAGGTAGGGGGATTTTCTGCAGACCAGCTAAATGAAGCCACATGAAATCACTTTGAGGGACAGTGGGGGTCCCGAGTCTTTGGCACCTTTATTTTGGGGGTCATGGGCTGAAAAGTTTGGGAACCCCTGGTCTAGACTTCCTTTGTTTGTAAAAAGCGTCTTGAGATAACGTTTGTTGTGATTTCAATCAATCAATCAATCAATCAATCAATCAATCTTTATTTGTATAGCGCCAAATCACAACAAACGTTATCTCAAGACGCTTTTACAAACACAGGAGGTCTGGACCACTTTATGTTCTATTATTAACAGAGACCCAACTTCAAGACAGGGTAAGACTCAGTCTGACCCCACCTTAATCCACCATGACCATTGCACATCGCAGTATTTAGCTAGTTACAGTGGCGAGGAAAAACTTCCTTTTAACAGGCAGAAACCTCAGGCAGAACCAGACTCATGTTAGACAGCCATCATGCCTCGACCGAGTTGGGTCTGGAAAGACAGATAGAGGGGAGTAAGAGAGAGAAGTGATAGTGATGAGACGAGTAGTAGAAGCTGTTGCCGCTGGAGTCCAGATCGTACGCAGCAGGAGGACGTCTACGGCAGCTCAGAGGAATCTACGAGACAAGGGAGCTCAGGGACTCCAGAAAGGTCTATGGTTAGTAACTTTAATGAGACAGGCAGAGTTAAAGTAAGTGATGAGGGGGTTGGGGGGAAGGGGGTGAGCTAGGATACCAGTGTGTCAGTGTGCCAGTTCCCCCGGCAGTCTAGGCCTATAGCAGCTTGACAAAAGCTGGTCCAAGCCTGATCCAGCTCTAACTATAAGCTTTGTCAAAAAGGAAAGTTTTAAGCCTACTCTTAAAAGTGGCGAGGGTGTCTGCCTCCCGGACCCTGACTGGTAGATGATTCCAAAGGAGAGGGGCCTGATAACTGAAGGTTCTACCTCCCATACTACTTTTAGAGATTTTAGGTACAACTAGCAAGCCTGCATGTTGGGAGCGTAGAGTTCTAGAGGGGTAATAGGGCACTATGAGCTCTTTAAGATACGCAGGTGCCTGATTTTTAAGGGCTTTGTAGGTTAAAAGGAGGATTTTAAATTCTATTCTACATTTTGGCGCCATACAAACAAAGATTGATTGATTGATTGATTATTGAGAATCTCTGCTGTGGAAAACAAACAAAAAGACGTGCAGTGAGTGGAGATATTTCAAGCATTAATGAAGCAATAAAGAAATAATTATCTTCTCAATGATGGTCTCATTTGCAGCTGTAGCTCATAAAGGCATAACCATAAAATAAATGTTCTCACATGAGCGTTAACTTAATTAAGGAAAACTCTCCACTGAAAACAACCACATGGGATTCAAACAGTTCTCACACTGGGTCTGATTCCAGGATTTTATGACCCCCGACAAAATGAGCGAACACCACTCTGCCACCAAATCCTAAATTTGTGTTTTTAAACTACCTGCTGAGAGTGTTATTCCCCCCTCAGCATGAAAAAAAAGCCTCTGGGAGCACTGCAGCACTTTTACTGGATGCTAATGATTTCCATTAAGCCCCCAGAACCGCCACAGTGACCTGCACTTTGACAGAGAAACATGGACTCTGAGGACTGTGGGTGAGCAAAAACAACCTAACCGACTGCCTCGCTGGACAAAACAATCTCATTACAAGAACAGGATGAAAGAGGAGCTTCCATCATGCTGGTGTTGGAAGCAAAACACTGAGCTTATGAATGAAGAATAGGGACAGAGAGGAGAAAGAGGCAATCAAAGCTTTTACAGCAGAGGAGACTGAGATGAGGAGATCTCTGCTTTATGAGAGGATGGAGTCAGACTTTTATATATCTTTACATTCACAAAGTGGTTTTATTATCTTCTTTGTCTTACTCTACACATCTCAAAACACCAACATGACACTATACATATCCCTTAAAGGGATAGTTCTGCTATTTTAAAGTGAGGTAGCATAAGAGTCCAAAGAGGTTCCTTAGGTCTGACACCGTATACTATAGCAAGACAGTTCTTTTAACTAGACCTGAGTTTTTTCTTTGTTACCTTGACAAGTTTCGTCAACAAACTTCCTGCAGACTTCTTCAGAAGAGTCACGTGATGTTGCTGTGAGGTTGTCTGTCAGCTGATTTACAGAGGCTTGGTCGTCACACCATCACATGACTTTTCTGAAGAAGGCTGCAGGACGTTTGAAGCCGAAACACGTCAAGGTAACATAGAAAACCACGGGGCGCTGGTCAGGGGCGGAGCTAGACTCTCAGAGCAAAGGGGGCGGAGCATCCTCAAGGGGCCATTCTGATAGTCAAATTCTCAACCGTAAAACAGCTGATATATTTTCTCCCCGACTTATCAATAAAAAAACACAAATTCTCACTTATTGATCCACAAACCCTAATCATAACCCTAACCCTAATCATAACCCCAAACCTAACCCTAATCATAACCCTAACCCTAATCATAACCCCAACCCTAACCCTAATCATAACCCTAACCCTAATCATAACCCCAAACCTAACCCTAATCATAACCCTAACCCTAATCATAACCCCAACCCTAACCCTAATCATAACCCTAACCCTAATCATAACCCCAAACCTAACCCTAATCATAACCTTAACCCTAACCCACACCCTTATCATAACCCCAACCCCAATCATAACCTTAACCCTAATCATAACCCCAAACCTAACCCAAATCATAACCCTAACCCAAACCCTAACCTTTTATGAGTTTACAGAAGAAGAACAAGACTCAGCAGACCACTTCTGTGCTAAGTTACCTGATGGTGCAGGTGTCAATCAATCTTTATTTATACAGCGCCAAATCACAACAAACGTTATCTGAACACTCCTTCCAAACAGAGCAGGTCTAGACCGTACTCTATGTTCTATTATTAACAAAGACCCAACATCAAGACAGGATCAGATCCAGTCCCATCTTACAGACAGGACTCAGTCTGATCTCATCTTAAACCACCATGAGCAGAGCACTTTGCAGCATTTAGGAAGTCACAGTGGCAAGGACAAACTTCCTTTAACAGGCAGAAACCTCCAGCAGGACTAGACTCATGTTAGACACACATCTGCTGAGATCTTGTTAGGGTTGGACAGAGGGATAGAGGGAGATGAAGAGAGAGAGAGAGAGAGAGAGAGAGAGATAGTAATGAGACAGATAGTAGAAGTTGGAGCAGCTGGAGTCTGGCACGTCCACAGCAGCAGGCCGTCTACAGCAGAGATCCAGAGGAACCTACGAGACAAGGGAGCTCAGGGACTCAAGAAAGGTCTGTGGTTAGTAAATTGAATAGGACAGGAAGAGTTAAGGGCAGTGATGGGGCCAGAAACAGGCAGAAACCTCCAGCATGACCAAGCAGGATCTGCTGAGACAGAGCTGGGGATGGAAAGAGGGATAGAGGAGATGAAGAGAGCTCTCATAGCAGCTGGAGTCTGGAACATCCACAGCAGCAGGCCGTCTATTTCAGCGACTCAGAGAAACCTACGGGACAAGGGAGCTCAGGGACTCCAGAAAGGTCTATGGTTAGGTGTGTGAACTGTGAGCCCATAGAGGCAGAGAGCTCCTGCTGTCAGGAGTAGGACTTGGTAACAACAGTTCACTAGGACGTATCTTAATCAGATGACACAAGCGGCTCTGCAGTCTGCATCCCTCACTGTTTTACCCTTCTTTCTCAATTTCCAGTAGTTACTAAAACAGAAAAATCGAATAGAAGTGTGGCTTCAAAGAAAGTTTTCAGCTCTCATTGTTTTTTGTTGCTTAGTGACGCAACACACAGTGTGCACAATATGTTTACTTTATCAAAGTACTCAGCGTGCAGAAGGGGAAGACTGAGCTTCAATAACAAACTCTGCAGGCGTCACTGTTTTCGCCCAATTATGTTAGGCAGTGGTTGCTCACAATGATGTCATACCCAGGTGCAAAAATATCAAAATTCACAATACATCAGTGACTCGCACATCACAGACCCAATTAGCTGATCGGTGCAGAGTTTTGTGGACACAGGGGGTGAGCCGATGGTCATCCCCTGTGGGTAATACACTCACATTTGTCAAGCACCTCCTGTAACCCCTGTCAAAACAACCGGAATAGCCCTTTAAATTGTAAGATAGGTAGAAGAAAATGATCTTAAATTCCTGATGTACCTCAAGGGTAGCAAAAACCTGCAAAGAAACTCCAGCCTAAAGGCTGATTTATACTTCTGCGTCTCCCCTACGCAGCAGGGGCTGACGCGGACATGAGCCCCACATACTTGTGCGTCGGTGTGTCCGTGTCGCGCAGCAATTCTCCGCCGAAACGCCTGAGGGCAGTGTGGTCTCTCTGATAGCCGGCCGCCTGCTTCCGGTCCCACTACGATCTCTGTTTACTTTTCCACAGCGATTCAGAGCGTGTTATGTTAATCTACAGCTGATACATGTTGCTGTTTATCATACAGACATGATTACATGAAGAATAGAGAGGAGGAGATGAAATACACGGCGGATGTGCGGCCGATTTCCGGGATCCCGGAAGTGCTGTAAATGCGGGAAAGACAAAGCCGCCGAGCGGACCAATCACAGAGCTCTAGGTCCGCGTCTGCTCTACGGGGAGTTACATTTTGGAGGAGGTGCACGTCAGATACATGCGTAGGCCTCGGCGTATGTACGGGAGCTATGCGGACCCCCGGCGTAGGGTACGCCGTCGATTCAACGCAGAAGTATAAATCAGCCTTAAGTAGATTCTCTGCCTTAGACCCTTTAGAAACACAGGATAAGTCAAATCCTTTCAGTTACAGCCGGGTTAGAGACAGATGAAATGTGAAATCATTAAATTTCCTCTCTTTCCAGGTTCACAGCAAGGTCAGGGTTATTAGATTTGAACTGAAGATGGAGAATAATTTGTAAAATTGGTTAGAAACTCACAGAATATCATTTATGACATCCACAAAGCGTCTGATCCAGAATAATTTTTTTGGGACCGTCCACATCCTTGAGTGTGCACGCAAATCATATTTCATGGTGTCATTGGTCCTTCATTCGCCTGAAATGACTGATGCATGAGCGTCAACCGGAGGCAGCAAATCAGTTTGGACATTTTCACTGATGTGAAGCTCAGAACGTGCATCATTTCAGAAATAATTAGACCCACTCACCTCAGATTGTACAAACACCCAAAAGACCACCAGGACCATGAGGACACATCCACGTCTCTATAAATAAGTAATTGAATCTGCAGAGTTGGCTTCACATTAAAGGGCTCTCTGGATCCATGCAGCCCCAGTTCCTTCAATTAGCCACCCGTGTGCCCTGTTTCAGCCCTTTCATGTTTTATTCACACTGTTATTCCTCTCATTCAGATGGAAAAAGCAGCAGTAAGCCTATTGTGGTGTTTTACCAACTGTGAGGCTTATCACGGCGAGTGATGCTGAGATTTACTCCATAAGATGGCTTGGAGTAATTTCTGATACCGTGATTCATAAAAAAAGAGGCTGAGGAAATGTAGTTTAAAAATGTAAGGCGAAATCATCAGCTAACCCAAGATGGGCGATATGTTTCATATCATGAAGTTTTGCTATTACCCTCACTGACTCGAGAACAACCAACCGTGATTACACACAGATGTAATCAGGTGTAATTAGGCAGATTCAAACTCTCAACAGCTGCACTGATCCAACACAAATCTCCATCCTCTTTGCTAATTTCAGTGGTAGATTCCTTCACAGCTGTCTATTTGATGTTGACTGTGGGGGAATATCCACTTGATAACACTCGTGCACCTCAGGAGCAGCTGCTACACATAAACACGGCGCTCACGTCTCAGGGCTCATTTTGCTGTCCACCTGTTGACAGCAGTCATTTTTTCATTTCTCAGGATATGACGGCGTTTAATGGACCTGAAACTAATCGAGACAGAGACGGTGTTTACCAGGACTGCAGACAAACGATTAAGGGGAAGGGATGGGCCGTGTGAACAGTTCTTTTAGGGTTCCTGAATATCAATCAATCAATCAATCAATCTTTATTTATACAGCACCAAATCACAACGAATGTTATCTGAAGACTCTTTCCAAACAGAGCAGGTCTAGACCGTACTCTATGTTCTATTATGAACAAAGACCCAACATCAAGACAGGATAAGATCCAGTCCCATCTTACAGACAGGACTCAGTCTGATCTCATCTTAATCCACCATGAGCAGAGCACTTTGCAGCATTCAGCAAGTTACAGTGGCAAGGACAAACTTCCTTTAACAGGCAGAAACCTCCAGCAGGACCAGACTCATGTTAGACACACATCTGCTGAGACCGTGTTGGAGAGAGGGATAGAGGGAGATGAAGAGAGAGAGAGAGAGAAAGTAATGAGACAGATAGTAGAAGTTGTAGCAGCTGGAGTCTGGCACGTCCATAGCAGCAGGCCGTCTACAGCAGAGATCCAGAGGAACCTACGAGACAAGGGAGCTCAGGGACTCAAGAAAGGTCTGTGGTTGGTAAATTCAATGGGACAGGAAGAGTTAAGGGCAGTGATGGGGGCAGAAACAGGCAGAAACCTCCAGCAGGACCAAACTCATGTTAGACACACATCTGCTGAGACAGAGCTGGGGATGGAAAGAGGGATAGAGGAGATGAAGAGAGCTCTCATAGCAGCTGAAGTCTGGAACGTCCACAGCAGCAGGCCGTCTATTTCAGCGACTCAGAGAAACATACGGGACAAGGGAGCTCAGGGAGCAGAGTACTTTGCAGCATTTAGCAAGTTACAGTGGCAAGGACAAACTTCCTTTAACAGGCAGAAACCTCCAGCAGGACCAGACTCATGTTAGACACACATCTGCTCAGACCGTGTTGGGGTTGGAGAGAGGGATAGAGGAGATTAAGAGGGAGAGAGATGATAGTTGTGAGACAGATAGTAGTAGTTATAGCAGCTGGAGTCTTGCAGGTCCAGAAAGAAACCTACGAGACAAGGGAGCTCAGGGACTCCAGAAAGGTCTATTGGGCTTATTGGTGCCAGCTCAGTCTCAAAGTACAAAAAGTGTATCTAAATCTGACTTCCAACCCCAGATTTAAGTTAAATAGATGCTCACATATCAGACATAGATTAAAACATTGCTACAAGTTGCTAATTTATTAAAAGCCACAGTGGTAAAAAGGAAGAGCTGTCAGGGAGCCCAAAGAGCCAGCTGTCATTGCTGAGCTCTGGATCACTTTTGCCAATTTAGCCATCTGGGAGATTATCTAAGTGACACGTGCCACTCAAAAGCACAATGGTGTCATATTCTATCACTACAGCAGCAGCAGCAGGAAGACGAGAGCAGGAAGTTGTCACTGTGGCGGCTTAAGTACAGTGTGCCAAAATGGATTAAATTGAATGGGCTCAAAAAAGAGTGGCACGTTCATTTTGGACCTTAATCACATCAGCAGTAACGCTGATAGCCCTTGTTTTTTTTAGAAATTCAGAGCACAAAAGTGTTGATGACTCATCCTGTACTCAAGTGTCTAATCTGTAACCTGCAATTCATACAACCTGCATGTGCGCCACGGGTTTGTTCCATCCCACAGTGCTCGCCCTGCTACAGGAAGCGTGTTTGAATCGCAGTTCAGCGAGCACCTGGTCAAGTATAGAGATAACTACATACAAACAACAGGTTACAGAGCCTTTCTGTGGTTGAATTACTGCTCTTTGATAGTATTCTGTTACTTTTGTGCTTCTGTCAACGCTGAGTATGCTGCATAATAAAGTTTCGGGGTTTTTTTAGGTTTAGATGAGTTTAATATTAAAGCTGCTGTGAGGAACTTTTAGCTTGTATTGATTCTGGCGCCCCCTTGTGGACAAAGTGATACCTCTTATCTCTTGTCCTGTACATGCAAAATCAATCAATCATTCAATCAATCAATCAATCTTTATTTGTATAGCGCCAAATCACAACAAACGTTATCTCAAGACGCTTTCACAAACATAGGAGGTCTAGACCACTCTATGTCAAATTATGAACAGAGACCCAACTTCAAGACAGGGTAAGACTCAGTCTGACCCCACCTTAATCCATCATGAGCATTGCACATAGCAGTATTTAGCTAGTTACAGTGGCGAGGAAAAACTTCCTTTAACAGGCAGAAACCTCGAGCAGGACCAGACTCATGTTAGACAGCCATCATGCCTCGACCGAGTTGGGTCTGGAAAGACAGATAGAGGGGAGTAAGAGAGAGAAGTGATAGTGATGAGACGAGTAGTAGAAGCTGTTGCCGCTGGAGTCCAGCACGTCCGTATCAGCTGGAGTCCAGATCGTCCGCAGCAGGAGGACGTCTACGGCAGCTCAGAGGAATCTACGAGACAAGGGAGCTCAGGGACTCCAGAAAGGTCTATGGTTAGTAACTTTAATGGGACAGGCAGAGTTAAATTAAGTGATGAGGGGGTTGGGGGGAAGGGGGTGAGCTAGGATCCCAGTGTGTCAGTGTGCCAGTTCCCCCGGCAGTCTAGGCCTATAGCAGCATGACAAAAGCTGGTCCAAGCCTGATCCAGCTCTAACTATAAGCTTTATCAAAAAGGAAAGTTTTAAGTCTACTCTTAGACGATGATTCCAAAGGAGAGGGGCCTGATAACTGAAGGTTCTACCTCCCATACTACTTTTAGAGATTTTAGGTACAACTAGCAAGCCTGCATGTTGGGAATCACAGCCCTCTTCTTGTTTCAGCATTGTTCTTCTTCTTTATCTCTTTTACCTCCAGTCTCCTCTGAAAGAAAAACCACTTCCCTCTACTCTTCTCATCCCTCTCTACACCTACATGCAACGAGTATGAAAGCTCCCTCTCTGAGGCTGTTCAAAGCAGTCTTTTGGGAAATTTAGATGAGGACGTCTGAGGGAAAGCATGCACTCGAGCATCATGAAGTAAAGAAACGTACTGAACATCACAGACTCGCAGAAGTAGACAGAGCAAAGCTTCATCTCAATCAGCAGTCATTTCTGATCTTCATCTTCACAGTAGAAAAGATGAACTCATTTGAAAGCATCTTTTCACAACATACTTCAAATACTCTGATGACACTGCCATACTTGCCCTCCTTAATGACAATAACTCTGTTCTAAATTACCAGGATTCCATCTTTCACTTCACACTATGGTGCACGGACAATCACCTTCAGCTGAACATTTCAAAAACAAAAGAACTGGTCATTCACTCCTCCAGCACTCACAGCCCGGCTCACAACCCCATCCACATCAACAATCAAGCAGTCGAAATAGTGGGTCACTTCAAATATCTCGGACTCACCCTGGACAATAAACTCAACTTTGATCAACACACCATTGACATTCACAAACGCTGCCAACAGAGACTCTCTGCCATCCGCAAACTCAAAGCACTTTCTGTCGCCCCCCCACCTTCTACTGTTACTGTACCAAAGCATCATCCAACCCATTCTCCTCTACTGTTCCCCCTGCTACTACAACATGCTAACTGTCTCCAACAAAAACAAACTCATACGCACCACAAACACTGCCACCAAAATCATCCGCCTCCCCACACCCAACCTGTCTGACCTCAACAACAGAGCCATCATATGCAGAGCACGGACTATAACACTGGACCCCCAACACCCCCTCTACTCGGTCTTCACACTACTCCCCTCCGGTCGCAGATACAGATCCCCATACTGTAGCCCGGTTTGGCAGAAGCTTCGTCCCATCGGCCATAGCACTGCTAAACAGAAGGCCACTGTAATGTGTCCGGTGTGCATATATGTGTCCGGTGTGTTTATATGTGTCCGGTGTGCATATGTGTCCAGTGTGTTTATATGTGTCCGGTGTGCATATATGTGTTCGGTGTGTTTATATGTGTCCGGTGTGTATATATGTGTCCGGTGTGTATATATGTGTCCGGTGTGCATATATGTGTACGGTGTGTTTATATGTGTCCAGTGTGTTTATATGTGTCCAGTGTGTTAATATGTGTCCAGTGTGTTAATATGTGTACGGTGTGTTTATATGTGTCCAGTGTGTTTATATGTGTCCAGTGTGTTAATATGTGTCCAGTGTGTTTATATGTGTCCAGTGTGTTTATATGTGTCCAGTGTGTTCATATGTGTCCAGTGTGTTAATATGTGTCCAGTGTGTTCATATGTGTCCGGTGTGCATACATGTGTCCAGTGTGTTCATATGTGTTCGGTGTGTTTTATATGTGCCCAGTGTGCATATGTGTCTGGTGTGTATATTTGTGGGATGCGGGGCACCATTGCTGTGAGGCTGGATGTTTATGGTTATTGTGTTCATACATGTATTCCTGTACAGACGGTGGCAACAAATCTCCTTATTAAGAGAGAACCTGAACTTTCTGCTCTCAGATCTGTAACTTTCCCTTTGATTCAAAGCAGCGAGTGTTGTCTGACAGACTCCTGACTGACTTCTCCGCTCTTTTTGTTCAAACATTAATCAAGAATGTCACATTGTCTGGGATCATAATAGGCGCTTTAGCTTAATCGCTCAATTTACAGCATTAATTTGTCAATGTTCTGAAACATGCTGTAGATTTAAAGAGCTGAGACTGACTGATTTCCAAGAAGTGTGCTCCATGAATGTCATTACGGTGACTGATTGACACTCTGCACATAAATAGAAGCCATGAGGCTGCGTCATATAGCCTCAAATCTTTAAACAGTGCAGAAGTTTAATGAACTCATAACAATTTGTCTAATGAACATTTCAGCTACCGGTGTCACAGATCTACCTGTCGCCTGGTGTCTGTGGGTCTGTCAGAAACCATCACATGCAGCGCCTTATATGCAAACCATCAATAGGGAGAGGAGGGGTGGACGTTTTTGAGGTTTGCATATAAGGCTCAAGTAGACAACTTCTTGAAAAATGGTTAGAGATTAGAGGATCCTATTAAAACATATAGAATAAAAATTAAATTAAGGTTTAAATAAAAATAGGTGGTGGGGCACGCAAGGTTATTGAGGGTTTTGTAGGTGATGAGCAGGATCTTGAGGTGGATTCGGTGCTGCATGGATAGCCAGTGAAGGTTCTGAATGATGGGTGTGATGTGAGCTCTGTAGCTGGAGTGTGAGTACCCGGGCAGCTGAGTTCTGGATATATTGCAGTTTTTGGAGGTCAGTTGAAGGAAGGCTGTAGCGGATGCGGTTGCAGTAGTCCAGTCTGGAGGTCATGAAGGTGTGGATGAGTGTTTCGGCAGCAGAGGAGGGGAGAGTGGATCTGAGGTGGAAGAAGGATGTTTTGGTTATGTGGTTCAAAGGAGAGAGTGCTAAGGTTATGGACTACTGGGGAAGGTGTGACTGTGTGAGAAGTTCTGGGTGGAGGGGAAGAGGGATTTGGGGCTGATGAAAAGGGTTTCGGAAAGTTGCTGCTCATCTAGGTCAGTGAGGCAGTTCGTGAGGGGGTGGAAAGACTGGCAGGAGTGATGGTTTTTGTGGAGATTTAGAGCGTATGATGTGACCGAGTGGGAGCAGGTAGAGGATGAACAGAAGGGGACCAAGCACTGAGTCTTGGGGGACACCATGTTTTGCGGTGTGGTATGGGATTTGGAGGGTTTTAACAATAACCTTTAACCTTTTTGAATATGAATCATTAAATAACTTTTTTTTATGGATGCATTTGTTCATTTTTTTATTTTTAAGGACATGCAAAGTGACATCATTTTTTTTAGCTGTCCACAGCAGTGACCACTGAGCATGAAAGGGTTCTAAAATGTGTCAAACTTCTTGACAAATATTGATGAACAGACTACATTTGATCAGTTTGTAAGGTAGCATTAAAGCACTGTGTATATGTATAAAAACAGAGAGTGAAAGAGGAAATCAAAACACACATTGTTTCTTTAGTTCAGAAGCTCTCATGTATTTCCTCTATCACCGTACTTGGACATATCTGAGAGGTTGAAATACAATGGCTTGTGCATGAAGCATTTCTGGTTTCAGTCTCAGGATGAGGAGTTAAGCCAGTGTAAACATCTCCTCTCTGATGGTTGAATGGACTGAGAGGAAAATCATCATTCAGTAACACAGTGATCGATATCTGAATTCTGACATGCTAAATGTGTTTAGCGGAATCATACATCATCCTCTGATCATCCTCAGCAGATAGCATTTCAGAGCTGACAGCTCATATCTGTGTGTTATTTGATTCTTAATCATTTGGAGATTATAATTAAATGATTTGAGGCATTTTGTTCCACGATGTCTTGCAACAGAGAGGTTTTAAGAGAGGGTAGAGAAATGTCCTCTGCTCTATGTTGACAAATGTTTCAGGATCATAGGAACAGAATAATCTGGATCCATCAGATCAGAGAACTGTGTCTGAAAGTGAACTAGTAGTTAATATATTCATCTCAGTTCAATATGTTAATCTGAGATTATGTAATCTGAGTTTCTAATGTTAATTTGACCAAATAATGTTAGAGTTTATAATTTTAGAATGAGTTTATAATTTTAATCCGAGTTTATAATTTTAGACTTTGATAATATTTTTTACTGAGATTATGTAATTTGAGTTTATAATGCTAATCTGAGTTTATAATGTTAATTCAAGTTAAAAATGTTAGACTGAAATTAGAATGTTCATCTGAGATTATGTAATCTGAGTTTATAATGTTAATTTAACTTAGTAATGTTAGAGATTATAATTTTAGGCTGAGTTTATAATCTTAATCTGAGTTCATAATGTTAATTCAGGTTACATTTTTTAGACTGAGTTTATAATTTTAGACTGAGATTATAATGTTAATCTGAGATTATGTAATTTGAGTTTATAATGCCAATCTGAGATTCTAATGTTAATTCAAGTTAAAAATGTTAGACTGGGTTTATAATGTTAATCTGAGATTATGTAATCTGAGTTTCTAATGTTAATTTAACCTTATAATGCTAGAGTTTAATCTTTAATCTTAGTTAATCGTGTTAATTTGACCTAATAATGTTAGAGTTTATAATTTTAGACTGAGTTCATAATGTTAATCCGAGTTCAAAATGTTAAACTAAATTTATAATTTTAGACTGAGATTATAATGTTAATCTGAGATTATGTAATCTGAGTTTCTAATGTTAATTTGACCTAATAATGTTAGAGTTTATCATTGTAGACTGAGTTTATACTGTTAATCTGAGTTCATAATGTTAATCCGAGTTAAAAATATAAGACTGAGTTTATAATTTTAGAATGAGATTATAATGTTAATCTGAGATTATGTAATCTGAGTCTTCTAATTTTAATCTGAGTTAATAATGTTAATTTGACCTAATAATGTTAGAGTTTATAATTTTAGATGGAGTTCATAATGTTAATCCAAGTTAAAATTGTTCGACTGAGTTTATGGTTTTAGACTGAGATTATGATGTTAATCTGAGATTCTGTAATCTGAGTTTATAATCCTGATCTGGATTCATGATAATCTGACTAAATCTGGAATCTTTTGGGATTTCAAGGTTGTTTTTTTTGTCCCTCTTTCAAACATGAAGTAGAGAATTGTCGATGGACCTAAAGAGTATTTTCAAACCCCCTTCATACTTGTTTTGTCTTTAACTACTTACCACTCTTGAAATCGTGCACTAAACTGATTCACTGTGAAGTAATCTGAGTTTTCCTTTTTGTTTCAGATTTAAAATGAACGAAGGACCTGAAAACAACTCAACTCAACTATATGACAACTTGACGTTTTACAACTCCTCCGAGGAGCCCATCATTCACAGGAACAACATCACATATGTGGGATTTTACCTTCATCAGCCGTCCACAGCAGCCATCTTCATCGTGTCCTACCTGCTTATCTTCCTGGTGTGCATGGTGGGAAATGGCGTGGTGTGCTTCATTGTTCTGAGGAGCAAAAACATGCGGACTGTCACCAACTTGTTCATCCTCAACCTCGCTGTGAGCGACCTGCTGGTTGGGATTTTCTGCATGCCCACAACACTTCTTGACAACATAATCACAGGTGAGCAGAACCATGATGACAAACTGTCACTTTTGTTGTCTTGTGTCATAAAAAAGGGAATTATAAACAAAGCTGGTTGCATGGTGAGAGAGGGAGCTCTACCAGGTTACAGACACATTACTGTGAAATTTGGTCCTGCTGTACATGATGATCACATGTTCCATCTTAACCTTAAGAAGGTCACATTTTCCCTGTTGAACTCATAATCTCAGGACAGGATAGCTCTCAGGCTGAAACTCAATGTCCATAACTTTTGGATGACTTTCCCTGAAATGTGGTCGAGACATTTCTATCCAGAGGGATGAATCTTTAAGATGTCGGCTGTCCCCTGACTTTGCCTCAGGTGCAACCATCAGACTAATAATGAGTTTTATTAGAGGAGCATCGTGACATCCTTGGGATGTACTGGAGCAGGAGTTGACGTCTGCAAGGCAACTAACTACAGGGTTAACTCTGGGTGATCAGTACTACATACTGTAGGTGGTACACTTATTAATGAGTGGGGATCACAATGCTTGGAGTAGGTCATGTTTGGGATAAGAGACTGTCCTCTAGAATCTTTTTATAATAATAAAGAAATGGGGGAATTAAATATAAAAAATACATGTATGATAATAATATTAATAATTATAACAACAATAACAGTTGAATAAAAATAGAAGAAAATTGCAATGATAATACTACTACTACTACTACTACTACTACTACTACTACTACTACTAATAATAATAATAATAATAATAATAATAATAATAATAATAATAATATGAGATAATAGTGAAATGAAAATGTAAAAATAATAATAATAAAAATAAAAGTTAAAGAATAACTTTGAACAATAATGATAATAATAATAATAATAATAAAAATAATAAAAGTAGTGAAGTAATACAATTAAAATCATTTAAAAAATAATACTGATAATAACAGTGAAAAATAATAATAATAACAACAACATCAACAATAATAATAATAATAATAATAATAATAATAATAATAATAATAATAATATTAATACTACTACTACTACTACTAATAATAATAATAATAATAATATGAGATAATAGTGAAATAAAAATGTAAAAATAATAAGAATATAAGTGAAATAATAACATTTGACAATGACAATAATAATAGTAATATTAATAATAAAAGTAGTGAAATATTTTTTTATAATAATAAAGAAATGGGGGAATAAAATATAAAAAAATGCATGTATGATAATAATATTAATAATAATGACAACAATAACAGTTGAATAAAAATAGAAGAAAATTGCAATGATAATAATGATAATAATAATAATAATAATAATAATAATAATAATAATAATAATAATAATAATAATAATATAAGATAATAGTGAAATAAAAATGTATAAATCATAAGTATATAAGTGAAATAATAACATTGGACAATGACAATAATAATAGAAATAATAATGTAGTGAAATATTTTTTTTTAAATAACATAAAAATAGTAATAATAAAAATGAAAGTTAAAGAATAACTTTGAACAATAATGATAATAATAATAATAAAAGTAGTGAAATAATACAATTAAAATCATTAAAAAAATAATACTGATAATAACAATGAAAAAAAATAATAACAACAACATTAACAACAATAATAATAATAACAATAATAATAATAATAATAATAATAATAATAATAATAATAATAATAATAACAATAATAAACGAAATGAAAGTAATGAACCGATTGATATGTGCCAGCATTGAAGCAGTAAATTATTAATCAGCAACTAAAGAGATCAAAATAAAATTATAAAAGCACTGCAGGAAAATAAAGGGTTATAAGAAGATGACATCACATCAGATAAAATAAAAACAGATGATTAGATGAGGAGCAGTGAGATGAATGAAAACTAAGTAAAAGAGAGTAAACAGGGCATCAGAAGAGGATCTTAAACAAAGAAAGACTCATTTAAAATGAAATAAATTCATTAGGTTAAATTAAACTGCAGTTAGAATAAAAATCACATAAAAGCAAATCTGTCAAAGTGAGTTTTAAGAAGTGATTTAAAAGACGTGACTGATTCTGCACGCTTTATCTACTCAGGGAAAAAGCACATCCACCTTCAGCTTGGGCCTTGACTTTAGAATGACAGTTTCAGCGTCTTTAGTTCAGCTGATGATGAAATGAATAGTTATATTTTACCACTGTTGCCACCCTGAGGCTGAAATTATGTCTAAGTGAAACAAAACAAAAAGAGATGCGTGTGGTGAGGCTGTGTTCTTTACTTCTCCTCAGTTGAATCCTTCTGTTTTTTGGTGTGTAATGAAGCATTACAGCTTCTCAGGGCTGCTGGTTGTCTTAATCCTAAGATTAACATTCATTCCTAGCCCCCTCTCAGTGATATTATTATTCAATATCATTGAATTCACTGCAGGGCTGGCTTTTTGTGTCACTTTAACTAGGTGTAGACGGAGGCCATCCTTGACATTGTGTTTCTTTTTTCGTGAAGGCGGTTGTTTTCCCTGCATGCATGCATTAGAGCAGAGTATTCTGCAGACTGTGTCCACTGAGCTTGACAATCAGCTCCCGGCGACATAAATCTCTCACAAGCGATACTTCAGGCGAGTGACGGCGGCTCAGAGTTCAGGGTGTTGGGAGTAGCTGCAGAGCTCTCCAGAGGGAGGGCTTCATCGCCTTGCTTTGAAAGAAAAACAACAAAGAAAACTACAAATATAATATAATACAGGGGGAATGTTTTAACTGTGTTTGGTTTGTAAAGTAGAGACTTGATGTTGACCACAGCAATGCAGAGTGGATAGCCAAAGAAACTGACTGAGGATTATTTAAGTGGCCTTATTCACCTCCAGGTATATTTAAATAGTTAATTACACGCCAGTATTTTCTCCTCCACATGAGCAGCGAAACAGCATAATCAGTCACAATAGTCTGCATCAGGAGCATGTCAGGCCTTGACATAGAGTCAAAGGAGATCCAGCTGGCAGAGAGCTTTACATGAGTAAATCTCTGTGACAATGACGTAACCCTGAATTAAATCCGGAGACATCATGAACAGATTGTAGCCACCAGAAATAAACACGACTGAGAGCTTATTAGTTTAGCTGCAGATTATCACATTCAGAAGTTTTGGAGGATGACATCTTTCCTGAGCAGGTTCGGATAGCTGGGAGAAATATCAATCAATCAATCAATCAATCAATCAATCTTTATTTGTATAGCGCCAAATCACAACAAATGTTATCTCAAGATGCTTTTACAAACATAAGAGGTCTAGACCACTCTATGTCAAATTATGAACAGAGACCCAACTTCAAGACAGGGTAAGACTCAGTCTGACCCCACCTTAATCCACCATGAGCATTGCACATCTCAGTATTTAGCTAGTTACAGTGGTGAGGAAAAACTTCCTTTAACAGGCAGAAACCTCAGGCAGAACCAGACTCATGTTAGACAGCCATCATTGCCTCGACTGAGTTGGGTCAGCAGTTGTTTTCTTTTATTAATGCAAATAACAGTCTGGAAAAAAACGTATTATGTGTGAATTAAAAATAAAAGTTAAAAATGAAACAGCCAATCAAAGTGAAACTTACAGTGGCCCTGAAGGCCAATAGTAGTAAATATTTAAAAAGCGCAAAATAAATTTCACAAAAGAGAAATACATTTCAAACATCACAAAATACATTTTAGAGATCCCAAATACATTTCAGAGTAAAAAAAAAAAATTTCAGAAATCCCAAAATACATATCAGAGTCACAGAATACATTTCAGAGTCACAAAATACATTTCAGAGTAAAAAAATACATTTCAGAGTAAAAAAATACATTTCAGACATCACAAAATGTATTTCAGAGACCACAAAATACATTTTAGAGATCCCAACTAATTTCAAAGTAAAAAAAAATACATTTCAGAGATCACAAAAAACATTTCAGAGTAAAAAAATACATTTCAGAGACCACAAAATACATTTCAGAGTAAAAAAATATATTTCAGAGACCACAAAATACATTTCAAATATCACAAAATACATTTTAGAGATCCCAACTAATTTCAAAGTAAAAAAAAACACATTTCAGAGATCACAAAAAACATTTCAGAGTAAAAAAAATACATTTCAGAGACCACAAAATACATTTCAGAGTAAAAAAATATATTTCAGAGGCCACAAAATACATTTCAAATATCACAAAATACATTTTAGAGATCCCAACTAATTTCAAAGTAAAAAAAAATACATTTCAGAGATCACAAAAAACATTTCAGAGTAAAAAAATACATTTCAGAGACCACAAAATACATTTCAGAGTAAAAAAATATATTTCAGAGACCACAAAATACATTTCAAATATCACAAAATACATTTTAGAGATCCCAACTAATTTCAGAGTAAAAAAATAAATTTCAGAGATCACAAAATACATTTCAAAGTCACAAAATACATTTCAGAGTCACAAAATACATTTCAGAGATCAAGGGAGTATGTCCCTTGTTGAAGTATTGCACTATCATTTCTTGAAATTTATTTTGTGATCGCTAGAATATATTTTGTGATCTCTGAAATTTATTTTTATTCTCTGAAGTGTATTTTGCACTTTTGAAATATTTATTACTATTGGCCTTCAGGGCCACCGTAGAAACTTACAGTTAAGGATGGGCAATGGAGTTACTTTGAATATTTTCTCATTTCAAAAGTACAATTTGTCATCATTTTTACCAGTGCCTGGTTGTAATACAGTATTCCCGCCAGACTATGGCTTTAGAGCCCATCCATCCATCCATCCATCCTTCCATCCATTTTCTTCCGCTTATCCGGGGTCAGGTCACGGGGGCAGCAGTCCAAGCAAATTGACCCAGACATCCCTCTCCCCGGCGACACTTTCCAGCTCCTCCTGGGGAATCCCGAGGCGTTCCCAGACCAGGCGGGAGATATAATCCCTCCACCGCGTTCTGGGTCTACCCCGGGGCCTTCTCCCAGTTGGACGAACCCGGAACACCTCTAAAGTGTTAGCAGTGGAGGCGGAGCTTGTTACAGTGGCTTCACAGGCTCTGGCTGCACAATGGCGGCGCCCAGGAGAGGGATTTTTTGGCTTCAGAACTGTACAACGGGAAGAGGCGGTGCAACACTGTCCACTTTTATTTACAGTCTATGGTGACAACACAGAGTGTTTTATTCTGAAAATTAACCGGATGTTTTCATTTTGTTTTGGTGAAACCTGACTTCCTGTCCCGCTCCATCTGCTCTGTTGAGATTGATGCGTCGTGCTCTGGCATCTGTAACGGAGTGGATTCAGTGGAAGTTAACACATTGGGTAGAATAGAAACCTACCGTCTCTCTCCCGTGACGGATCTGGACTAGGATCTGGTGGAATTTGGCTGTAAGAAGCAGCTTCATTATGGGCTTCATGTTGTGCACCGGTCACATGATAGAAACATCTTTACTCCCTTCCAATTGCTGGCAGGGAATTTTCCTGACCTTTACCTTCTGTGTTTGCACATCAGCTCACCCCTCACTTGTTGCAGAAATGTTACCGGGGGTCTGGTATGAAAAGGTCAAAGTGACATTGCTTTGAATTTGATCTTATTAGTTTTTTGTTAGGGTCCACACATGCACTAAACTCCTATACAATGTTTAAGTATTTTCAGGAGTTTAGTGCATGTGTGGATCTGTTTTCCTTTGGATGTTTGGACCTTTGGGCAGTGCTGTGCAGCCCTAGCTAACACCACGCACCACATGAGGTCATTTTATCTTCTGACTCCAGTCTGTGTCGTGGACCTGCAGGTGAGCGTCTCTCTGCTTTGAGTCTGTGTAGCTCAGCTCAATCCTCGGTTTCACCTACGATTGAGCTGCGCAGGGTGAAGCTTTCCTGTTGGCTGATGGAGGATATTTATACAACCAGTTTCCCCAGGAGGAAGGAAAGGAGGTGCAGCACATCAGTATGGGGACTGCATCCTTGCAAGACCAAATTGGAGAAACTTTTTCTAAATTCCTGCCAATGCCCGTGAAACTGGTGTATGCTAGGAAGGTCCAAACTCCCTCTGGACGTATAACCACTCAGCACAGTCTCTATCTGCTTAACTTATACAGCACTTTATGAAGTTGTAAAATTTAAGGGGCCGATCTGTGTCGTACCTTCTTCAGACCTTCAGGGAACACTGATTATACACTCACCTATCACACTCCCTGTCTCTTTATAATCTGTTAACTCGATACCACACATCACCATGGGGATCTGGCCCCACACCCAGAGATGCCCCTGCAGCCAAACTGAGAATATCCGTCCTTGGCAGAGCACAAACTGTGATGTCTGGCTCATCACTCTCCTGCTGAGAGTACAGACTGACTGACATCCTCTGCTGTCACATCCCGGCATTAAAAGTACAAGATCGCTGCGGAACAAATGTTCCTTTCTCAAAACGGTTAAAAGGAGCCTGAGATGCAGCGATGGCTCCTGTGGATGTTCCCCACTGGGGATCTGTTCATCCTTACAGGACGCAGCTTCTGAGGATATTTGCAAATTTCTTGTTTGACACGGACGGCAGTGCAGACAAACTGTTCAGTTCCAAGATGATTTTGATACCAACAGACTGGAGAGGCTCTCGAGGAGTCTAGCACATACTAACGGTCTAATCACAGTTTTGCACGTGGGTCTCTCTTGCAGTACTCCCTTCTGACATGTCAAAATTAGGGCTGTCAAACACCTATGTCTTTCACCGCAATTTAGAAAACCGACTGATGTCAAAGTGTTTTTTTGAGCATAAACTTTAAAGACATGTTTTGGGGACCTCTTAGACCATATGTGTCAAACTCAAGGCCTTATGGCATTATCTTTGGCCCGCGAGATAATATCAAATTATTTATAGAGCTGGCCCGACGGTATTTTGCACGCACCACTAAAACTACAAGTCCCACAATGCACTGCAAGTCAATCGAGGGCCCGCACGCGAGAGCCGTTACCCGACTCCGCTCATCATCAGCCTTATGAAGCGAGTCACCTGCAGTCAACTTTCAGCTATCCCTCTCCCCCAAAAACGGCTAAACGAAAGGTGGACTTTGAAAACAGGGGGGTTCAAGATAGGTGGGAGGCAGAGTATATGCATGTGCGCAACAGAGGAACTTTTGGGATTAAGATCAATGCATGGCACAACGACAGGGAAAGATCTCTTTGAAGAGGTATCCAGATGTGTAAATGAAATGAGGCTGCCTTTGGATAAGCGTGTTGGGACTGACGACGGATGAGCGCCCGCGAAGTGCGGGCAAAAGAGTGGATTAGTGGGCAGGATCCGGGAGAAGATGCGGGAGGAAAACAGCGCAGGTGAGCTGACAGTTTATCACTGCATCATACATCAGGAATCGCTGTGTGGCAAAGCCTTGAAAATGGACCATGTGATGAGCACCGTAACATGAGCAGTTAACTTCATAAGAGCCAAAGGTTTAAATCAGCGCCAGTTCAAGTCTTTTCTGGAGGAGTTGGGTTCAGAATATGGTGACTTGCCCCATCACACAGAGGTGCGATGGCTAAGCCAAGAAAAAGTGCTGTAAAGGTGTTTCGAGTTGCGTGAGGAGATCTGTCAGTTTATGGAGAGCAAAGGGAAAGACACAACAGAGCTCCGTGGTACAAAGTTGCTGTGTGAAGTGGCGTTTCTGTGACATCACGAGCCATCTCAACACGCTCAACCTGCAGCTTCAGGGGCGGGGCCGTGTGATCACAGACGCTGCAGTGAGGGCTTTTAAAACCACACCGTGTGGGACACGCAGATGCTGCAAGAAAACTTGAGCCATTCTCCGTGCTGCCAAACTACCTGTGTGAACAACTGTTCTCTTTGATTAGGTTAAACAAAACATCTCACAGGAGTCGTCTTACTGATGAACACCTTCACTCAATCCTGAGGATTTCCTCAGCTCAGAGCCTGACCCCAAACATTGATAAACTTGCATCCAAGATGAGATGCTGAGTATCTTAGACTCACAGAGCAGCAGACTGAGCTTTAATGTTTCCTTTTTGCACTTTTTCTTGCTACCACAGGGCATTTTTGGTTTTCTTTGCAGAACTTTTTTTGCTAATGTTGTTGGCCTTTTGAAAAATATTTTCAAAAGAAATTAGTAAAGCTCGTTCATTAGATAAGCTGCAGATTGAGCAATAAGAAATGAATGCAACATATTTTTCATTTTTTAAATGTTTATATGCAATAACTTAAGCTTTGCTAGTTCAATGTTCAATATGTGCAATAAGTTAATTTCAATAAGTTTTGTAATAAACATTAAACCAGTCCGGCCCCTGACTTGCACCGATTTTTTTACTTTGGCCCTCTGTGTCTTTGAGTTTGACACCCCTGTCTTAGACCGATATATATTGATGAAAAAGAGCATGATATGTCACCTTTAAAAAACTGTAATACCTCAAAGAAGCAATTTGTGGTACAGTCAAAAGCACATCAGACACATTGAACAGAGATCCAGATAATAATAATAATAATAATGATAATAATGAAAATAGGGAAAGAGTGTGTGCTTGTGTGTATTCATGAGTGGACAGTTAATAAACAATCAGTCCCAGGCCTGTTGAGACTCCTTCTTGCAGTGTTTTAGTATTTATTCAGGCTTACATAACCGAATGAGCCCGGAGTCAAATGAGTAACAAAAAACAGAGAGGTCATTTTTGTTTACAAACAGAGGCAGCAGTAATTACTCTGCTTGGCAAAGCAGAGCGGAGTAGTGAGTCGCTGCATTGAGGAGTTAAGCACGTGTACCCCATGTAGAGTGGTTTGCCTAATGACACATATCCCACAGAGGATGAGGAACGCCCGTTTGATTGGGGATCAATGGGAAGTAGGGTGATAATGGGGGGGGATTACAAGCCAGGAGTGCAGCAGGAGAATGGGTTAAAATGACAGAGATGGGGTGTTGGAAGGTTTGGGTATGTCTTGTGAGCAGGGAAGCACCAGGGCCGTGATCTCTGTGAACCATGTCTTTATGGGCTCTCAGGATAATGGGCAACTCCCCCCAAAGTGTATGGAAGAGTCCTTGACCATATATGGGCAAGATAATTCAACCAAAGGTACATTACCCAGATAATGACAGTACTGTTGACAGAAAAGTGCCTCCATACAGGTGACCAAGGTCAACCTGTCTAGCACAGATCAATACTTACTTAACACAACCTTGCCTACATGGTCTGAGAAACAAAACAGCTGCAAGCATATTGCAGTTTGATCTGTTCCCCTGCCGCTTTCTCTACCATGTTTTGCAAACTGGTAGCGATTTGTTTCAACCCACAAGTCCTCTTTAGCTTTTAAAGTCAAAAACAACTCCAGTTAGCTTCCCCCAACAAAAGAGATTAATCTGTGGAAAGTATTGTCAGCTGGTGACGATTTTAAGACTTTAATAACTTAGTGTTTGACAACTTTTGTTCCTCTCAAGCAACACTCTCAAATGTGTTCATTTAAGCCTGATTTAAACTTCTGCGTTGAATCTGCTGGCGTAGTCCCATACCTATGCAGAGGCTTACATATGTAGTCTGATGTGTTATTTGTCAGAGGGGTTAGCATCATTCCAAACAAGGGTGAAAAATTCCCCCCATCCTCTGTTTACACTGACTGAGCGCCCATGAATACTATCTCCTCCGACGTATCCTCTCCTTTCTCATATGCAGTAATTGCTGTATGATCAACATGTTTCAGCTCCAACTCCCAACAGGAGACACCAGACTTTCCTCTGAACTTGAAACTGGTGAGATGACTGGTGTAGAAATCACACTGCCACCTAGCCTTTAGGCAGAGTGTTGTAGAGTAGTGCGGACACTCTAATTCACAAGTATGTAGTGCTCACACTGGGCACTACGGCGTAGCTATGCAGTAGGGATGCAGATTTTAAGTACTCTCCGTCATCAATCCTTGGAAATGTTAATAATCAATTATCAATTCATTATTAAAAAAGAGTAGATGTTTCATATAAAGGGGTACAAAGTGGTTAAAGCTGGGGTTGGCAGTCTCGGAAAACTAGCATGAATTTGAATGTAGCATTTCCTCATGACTCCGTCTAACCCCTCCCCTCCTCCCTCAGAGCTCCACCAAAACGACCCCCCAAGAGGAGAAGTTCTTCATTCATTCAAACATTGATTGTTGTTTTGTTTATTGGTGTGGTAACGGCCGACAGTGACCAGTTATTAAAGATCAAGGTGTTCACGAATCGGCTCGTCATCCCTACAGCGTCCGGACGGATGCTACAATAAATATACATTTTCTGTAGGACTTACTGAACGTCATTAATTATTCTGCTTGTTGGTGAGAGCTTTTTAGACTCTGATCCGGACTACAGTCCTGAGCAAAGCACCTCATCAGGTCAGAGGGGACAGGCCCGAGGTCGAGCGAGAGGGGCAGTAAATAGAGTCAGGACAAAGAGGCCTTGAACACAAAACAGTCAAATACTAACTACATATCACCGCAGCATACGGATGTGAGAAAAATTCGTACGACGTGTATTTATTTTTTAATAAATACACTTTTTAATTTTTAATTTTTAACCTATACTGCAGCCAGCCACCAGGGGGCAGTCATACTGCTGAAAGCCTCACCACCAGCCACCGGAACCTTTCCCTTGATGTCGACGTGTGTCTTGGTACACAGCTACGAACATGTAGCTATGTGGCTATGCTAACTAGCGCTAGCATTTATCCATGATAAATAAAAATCATCCACTAGATCTTCAAATCTGCAGACGTGGGGAGTAAAACCGACCTCTGCCAGAGAGGCAGCAGGACCTTTCTGAAGGATTGGTCACAGATTTAGTGTTTCTTGTTGTTTTATTTGTCAGTATGTCAACGTGTGTCTTGGTACACAGCTACAGCTACGACATGAAGCTATGTAGCTATGCTAACTAGCGCTAGCACTTTTCCATGGAAAATAAAAATCATCCACTAGATCTTCAAATCTGCAGACGTGGGGAGTAAAACCGACCTTTGTGTTTATTAAGACAGCCTACAACTAGCATGCCTCCCTCCTAAGCTCCTTGTTAGCACACACGTGTGCAGGGAATGAAAAACAGAGGAGGGGTTGAGTTGTATTTTATACAGTCTATGGGCTGAACAAGCTCCGAGCTCTGACTTCCGTGACAGACCGGATATTGTTGTGACGTAACAAAAACACTGAAGTCTGAAACGGCTCGTTTCAGCACACATTTACAGAAAGGTGGAGAAATCAGAACAGGGGCAGAATGGATTCTTTTCATTTTCTGGGGGTTTGTAGACATGCCAGGGAAACATGTTTCAGGTAGTGAATCATTAAAAGTCGATTTTGCATGATATGTCACCTTTAACACTCCTTCTATGCAGACGTCTAAACCAGCTCATTCTGAAAGACTACAACATTTGTTTTTGGTGATATCCTGAAAATGTAAAAAATAATAAAATCAGATAAACAAAAACACCTCAGCCTGGATGCTTGGTACAGAATAATGAATTCATGCACACGGCTTAGTGAGTTACTGTGTCAGTGAGGAGGGAAAATGGACTTGACTTTTAAAGCAGAGTGGCACACAAACCCCCTTGAACTATAACGAACCTTGTTTTTTATCAGACAGTGTTTTCTGCATTTGGCATTTCAGCTTTTTCTTTTTAATTAGCTGAAGCAGCTTTTTGTGGATGCTCAGCTTGTAGGTCAAACGTCTAAACTTAATTACAATGTGTTTTAATTAATTCAGTTCTTTTGACCTGACAGTAAATTAAAAAGCATTCAGATTCCTCTACATGACACTCAGCTGTGGATATTTCATCAACTCAAATCAACACAGCACGTGTCGGTCTGAGGTCCCAAAGGTGTCAGAGCCGTCAGAGCAGAAACTGTCCAACGGAAATCAAAGAGGCATTGATCTAAAGAGGAGCGTCAAACATTTTCTACAGCTCTGGGATTTAATGAAAGCACAGAGGGCTTTATTAGGAGAAGTTGAGTAAATATTTGATCTGATGTGATTCTGAATGTAAATAAAAGATGATTTCTGCTTTCTTTTATATACAGTAGAATCTTGTTCCTTTGTCATAAATGTAAACAAAGCAGACAGGAAATCAAACACAAAGCATGACTGTGAGTGATGAAACATGTCCAGCTGAATGGAAACCTTTTAAATTCAGATTGGATGAACTAACCTCTAGGTGTATGCAATGGAAATGGTCTTTGAGAACTTGTGCTCTCTCCAGTGCATCAAGCTTTTCCTCTGATTGAAAGTACTTCAGAATTTATATTTAAGTCGAAAAAGAACATGATGTGAAATTATTTTGAAAGAAGAGAAAGTAAAACTGACATCAGAGGGGGAACACAAAACACAAAGCACTTTGGCATGAAAGCATGTGGACGAATTTCTTTGATGACATTCAGCTCAGGATCATTCTGAGATTGATGCACTCACTGCAGGTGGCTTTGAACAAAAGCATCTGCAAAATTACTATGATGTAATTTAATGCAATACAACCAGCAATCTGGTCTCAACCCTCTTACCAGAAGGCTTTTAGAGGATGTGGTTAACTTCATAGAAAAGTCCTGATTGGGTTTAGATCACAGGGAAGAAATAAGACTTGTGTAGCCGCTAAGTTTCAAAGATAAAGTCTTTTTTTACGTAAGCAGCTAAAGACAGAGAAAATTAAATAAAAAATGCGTTCACATTAGTATGTTGTGAAAATTATCCAGAAAAGTATCTGTGCATAAATATGTTCTTCGTAGAGCAATGAGTACAAACCAAGCGGCAACCTCCAACCTTAAAATATGAAGCCCATGCAGGAGTGCAAAAAACTGTAGTTCATGAAGCGTCCACTAGAGGCTGGCTGCAAGAACACAGGAAACCACATACACACCCATTCAATGAAGATGATCTTTACAGCAGAAATAAACATGTTCACAGCCTGGTCTGAATAGCTTATTTCTCTATCAGCACACACTGATTTTTTTAAAATAAATATAATTTTGTATTTCTGAAGATATTAAAATTACAAGTTTTTCCCAAATAAGGGCATGGCTTACTTGATGGACAGGCGGGTACCCTGTAGCTGTTAGCAAAAAGGCTAAAGTCCCGCCTCTTTACCTCACACTAGCCCAGCCGTAGTTAGGTTGAGTTCAGCATTTCCCAGTCCCTCCAGGATTTTGCGGGATTTCTTTGTGATTGTTGCTTTTTGAAAAAATTGCGGTGAAAGTTGCGATTATTTATTTTTGCTTTTGTCCCCCAATAACATCTCAGGGGCAAGTAAATATGCTAAATTACAGTTGCTTTTAGAAAACATTCTTGATGTGGCCACTGACTGTATTTTGATTCTCTTGATTCACAGAAAAATGCCATGAAAGGACTGTATTGCACATTTACGACGGTCCCTGAATGCACCTCGCAGCGACTGATGCACAGTCAGTTCACGGCACTCTGAAATGAATCTGCATCTTTGATGACAAGGAGTTGATCAAAACTTACTGAACGTGTCTGATGTTTCACCAAACTGGATTAAATCAAGCTGTAGACGCAGAGCTTTTTACGGTAACCACGGAAACAACGTCAAACATCAAATATTAAACAGACGTCCCCCGGTTGTGTCTTTGTCACTAACGCACACCGGGGGTAAAAATTCTCAATGAAGATGAGACAGATGCATGGAGGTGAGGAGAGCTGGTTCATAAAGCACACCTGCTGCAGGTAGAGACCAAGCTAACACTGAGCCCCTCAATCTATAAATAACAACGTTGTCATGGTCACTTGTCCTGCCTGCTGTCCTCTCTTTTCACCCGTTCTCTGTGCGTGTTTTGTTGTTGAAAAGTGCCGATCAAGGGAGGACTTATGTTTATGTTCCTATGTTTATGTTTTGAGGTAATTGGTCAAATTTGCGGGAAAGTTGCGGTGATTGTAAAAAATTGCAAGGCCGCGAAAAAAATCGCGCTGATTGGTTGAATTTGCGTTGATAGTTGCGATCGCGAAATCGCAACTTCCTGGAGGGACTGATTTCCAATATGGCACCCGCCGATGATTGGCTTCAAAACAGATGGATGACGTCACAGATACTACCTCCATTTTTTTATATAGTCTACAGTACAAACAAGCATACTAGGATACAATGGCGAACAAGTGTAAAAACTGATAACTTTGTTTGGAGAAGCTTTCATCAACTTGATAAGGTCAACAGCATAAACACAACTCAGCAGTCCACTATTGTTGTTGTTATCCTCCAACTCAGTAATGACTGTTTGGGTGCAAACGAGGGCGTGTCACCATTTTCAGAGGATCCACATCCCCCTCGCTTAAACAGCGATGGACGGGGTTGCAATCTGAAAAAGCTCCACTCTGGAACCCTTTTTTCAAAAGTTTAGCCATGACCACTTTCTTCAAAAGAAGTAATAATTTGCATGCAGTAAACAATATTTGGCGTGCCTACGTGGAATGCCAAAGCCTGAGGCAGGGAGAGCACACGTCCCCTCTCTTGAATGTGCATACATGAAAAGCCAAGGCAGGGAGAGCAACAGCAAAGACCTCAAGGAGTAAAGAACAGAGCGAGCATCAGTGGCAATACACATGACTAGGAGTGAGCCCGACTAAGGATTTGCTTAGTCGAATCTGATTCATCAGATTTTGCCCATAGTCGACGAATAGTGGAATGTTTGTTGTTTTTCCTTATTGACCCAAAGTCTGCATGATGGTGACCGCATGACAATATTACACATAACCCTTTACAATTAAGAGACTTGCAGCTTAAAGTAAAAGGGACAACAGAATATTATAAGCATAAAACTTAGATTTTTTAAATCTGTATTGCAAAAACAACGAGGTGATGAAGGAGAGAAAACTCAAATAAGGCCACCATCTGTTAAACATGGAACAACGCTCCACTATAGAGAAAGGAATCAGGAGATATTTAAACAGTGTTCACACAGCAGAGAGCAGCACTGCAGAGGGTAGTCTGTCCAACTTAAGACTAAACATTTGTATAATGTTCAAAATCAAACCTGAACCTGCTAAAGGGTTTTTAAATCTCTTAACAGAACCTTTTAAAACAGTCTTTCATCGCGTCTTTGTCCGCTTGAGTCTTTTCAAATTGTACGTGAGGAAAACCATCGTGTGTACGGGCAGAAGTGCGCGCCTTGCTTTGTTGACTGTAAATCCTGTCTTTGAGAATATCCTCTCTGATGATGTGGAGGTGGATGGGATGCTGTGGATTGTTTTTGAGGCTTCAGACAGCTTTGGGTATCCCTCCTGGTTCTTTTGGCCCCGTACAGTTTTTGTGTGGTCCGGTAATCCTTGATCTCACAGCCCTCTTCATGAAGCTGCTCCTCATCTTCATCACTAGTTTTTAGGATCATCTGAAGTTTTACTTCCTGACATTTTGAGCTGCCATGAACGTAGAAAGATTTAAAGGCCAGCTGAGGTACGTCTGCTCCACAGGTCCCCGCTAAATGGGAGAGTCCACCTTTAATTACCAGGGGAGATTTAATTACCACTTTAAGGAGATTTAACACTTCAAGAGCTGTTCTCAGAATTACATTAAATAAGTTTATATTTATATCAAAGTAGGCTAAATGAGACACTATTTTTTTTTTACGGGAAACAGGAAAATAGTGTAAAATTAGACATTGAGCACCCCCATGGTTTGAATGGAATGATCCACGTTTCATATGCAAATATTCGACTATGAGATTGGCAGTCGACTAAGTCTCGTTAGAACGAATCGTCCAATATTCTACTATTTGGGGTCACCCCTACACACGACACTGATAAAATCAGACACAGCAGAAAAGGAGAAGCTGGAGTGGAGGTGGGTTGTAAAGCAGTTTTCAGAGAGAGCAGTAAATGAAGGCAGGCAGAGCAGATGTAATGTAGGGGCTGGCGTTAAGATCAGCTGTGGGCCAAGCTTGACATTGTGGCCTGGCTGAACTGACGCTATGCTCAATTTTTCAGTTCCACTGCTTCCATGTAAACAGGGGCCAAAACTCTTATCACCAGTGAATGATGTTAATGGATATCGTTAAATCTTCTTGGTCCAACTACGAAGAAGCAACGCAGGCTTTCTCTCCAGGGTACATTTTTTCAAGAGTATTTGGGAGCTTTTTGCCTTTATTTGGGACAGCTTTAGAGAGACAGGAAATATGGGGAGGGAGAGGAGGGAGGACATGCACCAAATTGATCCTACAACCAGTGCGACGAGGACTGTACATGGGGAGACTGCTCTACCAACTGAGCTAAACCAACGCTGCCAGTTGAGGCTACCTATGATTGATATTTCATTTGCATACAATGACAGTTAACCTTCACCTTTTCAACATTCAGAGCTTTGTTAGGTAATGATTTACTGCAGTGGGTTGCTCAGTATTCTGTTAGTCTTCACGTATATCAGTGTACATGTTATAGCATGTCCTAGTGGAGATGCAGAGTGTGGAGAGAGAGAGAGAAAGAGCCCCTTAGGTCGCCAGTTGAATGGCATTCATCAAATAGAGGAGTGCTCTGATTTTTCTGAGAGCTGATGATTTGTACAAACTGAGCGTGAGGAGCGAGGGAGATAAAGAAGCAGAGGAACATGCAGAAAATATAAATAAATGGATGAACGGTGCTCTTTGGCTGCCAGAGGCACAACAGTCAGGGTAGCATATCTTCAAACTGACTCGAGTGGGAGTTACAGAGAAAGTGATGCCTTGAAGGAAACATTAAGTTAAGCCAGGCTGCAGTTTGAGAGAAAGATTCATGAAGGGCTGAAAGAGCGGAAGGTGAAACGCTTTTCAGTGTCACAGAAGTGAAACTGGACTGCACAAAGCACTTTATCCATCTGAAACAATGCAGGGCTCATCGCCAGTCCAGCAGTATCTCAACCAGGAAGCCCTGAGATGACAGCCTCATGATGTGGGTTGGACTCTCAGACATCCAATGACATTTGGCGGGGGCATGAATGACAGCGATGCTTACTGTAGGGATGTATACAGGGCACTCGTCACAGGGGACAAGTGCTGGTTCAAATAAAGTTGAAAAGACTTGATTGCCTTTGCAGGGACTTCACAGAGGACACGAATGTCAAACATCCCTCTGCCTCTGTGAATTTATGTCCTGGATGGAAACTCAGGAGGAGTGATCAGTTACACGGACAATCCTGTGCTTCTTTCTGCCTCTTTCTTTGAATTTACACGCCTCTTGTTCGGCCTCTGTTGAGATTCTCCGCTCTGCCATTGTCTCTCAAAGAACGCTTTCATCTAATGCTCCATTGGGGTGTTAGTATCACATAATTCTCTAATTGACCATGATTGGAGACTTTGCAAAGAGAAAAAAAAAAACCTCTTATTGGCCCATTGCAGTTTGGGATCTACATGAAAGAAGCATTACAAGGAGGAGATTACTGCAGAAGTGTCACCCAAAATTCATCCATTTATCTACTCTGCATTTGCTTTCTAAGAAGATGTTGCTGGAAATGTGACTGCAGAATACACTGCATAAATTCTGCAGCATAATAAATAACACCCAGGATGAGTCAGTTGCACAAAATGCAGGATCAGATAGAGTCTCAGGTATTGGCTGTTATCAGAACACAGCCAACAGACCATGTTACCTGAATTTCCCTTCTGGGATTAATAAAGTACATTCTATTCTCTTCTCTATGTTTATAGCAATCAAAAATCAGGACTCACTCGTTATTAACTACATCATTTATCCAAATGATTCAAGTTTTCAGAACCGAGCACAGAGCAGGACCGCCTGACAGCTGGAGTCATGTGACCAAGGTTTTCCAGTGGTAATTAAAGAATCAAGGATTCTCCTCCTCCTCCTCTCCTCGTCCATGTTGTCTTTCTGGTCCTCTGAAAACCTCTGACCTGTTGACTCCGGGCCTGGCTCCGCTCATCATGACGGTTTGTTGTTGTAGTTAAGTGAAATAAGATCTGGTGATTCTCTAACTGACCATGATTGGAGGCTTTGCAAAGAGAGAAAAAAAAACCTTTTATTGGCCCATTGCAGTTTGGGATCTACATGAAAGAAGCATTACAAGGAGGAGATTACTGCAGAAGTGTCACCCAAAATTCATCCAATTATCTACTCTGCATTTGCTTTCTAAGAAGATGTTGCTGGAAATGTGACTGCAGAATACACTGCATAAATTCTGCAGCATAATAAATAACACCCAGGATGAGTCAGTTGCACAAAATGCAGGATCAGATAGAGTCTCAGGTATTGGCTGTTATCAAAACACAGCCAACAGACCATGTTACCTGAATTTCCCTTCTGGGATTAATAAAGTACATTCTATTCTCTTCTCTATGTTTATAGCAATCAAAAATCAGGACTCACTCGTTATTAACTACATCATTTAACCAAATGATTCAAGTTTTTGAGCATGTAGGTCTTGAGTTATGAGAGGAACAAAATCAGCTTGGTGTGCAGCCCCCAAAGCCCTTTAAACTGCCTCATAGAAAGACTTTCAATGTGATGGGGTTATTCACACAAAAATCCACATTTTAATCAGAAATTGATGAAACGATGAACACTGGAAGAATTCAAAGCATCAAAACAAACTGCACCTCCTAATAAGCTGATGGCCGCTCAGCTTCCCCCTCCTTGCCTTGGTGCCTTGCTGCTCTGTTGAGATTGATGCGTTGTGCCACGGCATCCGGCAAAAATAGAAGTCTTGTGTCTCTGATCCGGAGGGCTCCGACCTGCTGGATCAGAGACGCAGCCACAACGCAACGGAGTGGATCCAGTGGAAGTTAACAAGGCGTATGAAAGGAAAAAGCTTAGGTACACAGAGTTGGCAGCAGAAAGTTGGAAGGTTAGGGTTTGTGCAGTAGAAGTAGGATGTAGAGGGTTTGTAGCACGATCAACTCTCTCACTACTTGGGGAACTGGGAGTGGGTTGACAGAATTTGCGAAAGACAGAAAAGGAAATGTCAGAGGAAGCCGTTAAAACTAGTCAGTGAATCTGGATGAGGAGGAATAATATCAGCTGGGGACCAAAACAGAATAAGGAAATGTTCAGTAGGTGTAAGGTAGAGCACACAGCCTAGACCGGCACCTCATCTTGGCTCTGCCTCCCCTGTATTCCAATATCTAGCTGCAAACTCTTCTTGTTGTGTGTTGGGAGGTGGGGGCTGCTAGAGTAGGTAGTATCGGTGTTGTCACTACCTGGAGCTTCATTGTACATAGCCTGGGTTTATGAACGTGTCAGTACCGTATGGGTTGAGTTATTAAATTGGGATGTTCTGCTCATGGATATGATGGACAGTGGGAGCTGGCTCTGGGACGCCAGAGTTACCTGTTTAGCCTCTCTGAGGTGTCGTGGGACAAACTAAAGGAAACATCAGTGAAGGGAGGAGCCCACTTGATAACCCCATTGAGGTGCTAGCTCTCGCTGCCCATCTCTCCTTTCTATCTCAGGCTTTGGGGGACATCAGGAGCCATGGGGTAGGGTACTAAACTATCAGTAGAGGGCGTAGTGGGATGGGTTTCTTCACTGAGCGCTCATCCTTTCTTTCATCACAAGCATCTTGTCTTTATCTCAGACTTATCTATTCTCTGCCAAAGAAGAGCATCAGGGAAACACTGATTGTCTTTCTGTGGTTCTGTCCATTTATATCACTGAATGTGTTTGTTTTGAGATGGGAAGAGTGTTGCAGATCATTTGGAGAGTAGGTAGTTTCGGTGTTGTCACTACCTGGAGCTTCATTGTGCAGAGCCTGGGTTTGTGAACGTGTCAGTACTGTATGGGTTGGGTTATTAAATTGGGGTGTTCTGCTGGTGGATATGATGGACAGTGGAAGCTGGCTCTGGGACTCCAGAGTTACCTGTTTAGCCTCTCTGAGGTGTCGTGGGCCAAACTAAAGGAAACATCAGTGAAGGGAGGAGCCCACTTGATAACCCCAGTGATGTGCCGGCTCCCGCTGCCCATCTGTCCTTTCTATCTCAGGCTTTGGGGGACATCAGGAGCCATGGGGTAGGGTACTAAACTATCAGTAGAGGGTGTAGTGGGATGGGTTTCTTCACTGAGCGCTCCTCCTTTCTTTCAGCTCAAGCATCTCGTCTTTATCTCAGACTTATCTATTCTCTGCCAAAGAAGAGCATCAGGGAAACACTGATTGTCTTTCTGTGGTTCTGTCCATTTTTATCACTGAATGTTTTTGTTTTTGAGATGGGAAGAGATAATTTGTTGCAGATCATTTGGAAGCTAGTTAAAACCCTGAGGGGAGTCATTTTGAGAAGTTTATAACATGCACTTTTGTTGCCTTTGCAATGCTTTTTGAACATTAACAAATGAAAACAAAACATTGGTGTAGTTCTTTGACCGACAAGAGAAGCGAGTAAAGTTTGTCTGATAATTGGAATAATCTACTTTGTGGTAGACCCTGTTTGAACGTAGTAATCGTCGCAGCAGAAGAAACCCTTTTCATTTTCCTGACAGAGAAGCAAACAGCTGATTCCCTTTAGAGTCATTCTGGCGACCGTAATCTCATCTATCTTCTAGCTGGATTCAGTGCGAGTCAACTATCTGCAGCTGTTTTGTTCCTGAATCAAAGAGACGAGGGATCATTATGTGAGTTGTGATACCAGACAAGCTGTTGGTAGGCAGCTCATGATCCATCAGAGCCTTAGGTCAAAGTAATTACCATTTCCCACCTACGCTGGAGATGACATTTGAGCAGCGGAGTCAGGCTCTGCTGTAAGTGCAGGTTCCAGTTTTGACTAGAAGCTGTTTTCAATTCCAGCATTTCAATTCAGGCAAGAGGTACAGAAATTAATGATTTAAAAATGGAAGAGAATTAATGAGTTTATAGTGTTTATTAATTAAATGGGACAAAGACTCGTTTGTAACCCTCAACGTATAAAAAGAGGAAAAAGCCACATAAAGCCTTTTGTTTTATGAGCTTCGATTTTGAAGCCTCTAGTTTGGAATTGGTCTTGGTTTTTTTTTTGGTTTTTTTTAAAGGAGTAATTGACCATATTTGGACTAAGGGTGTGCCATGATTTTGAATGCAAATGAACAGTTAATGCAAATATTATCTCATTTTGAAAATATTTTTCATCGGTGCCTGGTTGCAATAAGGGATGGGCATTTCAAGCCAAAATACTATTTGATACTGATTGGCATCTATTTGATGATTATTTGAATAATCACCCCTCCCCCTGCACTGTCAGCGTCTGTCTCAAAATTTACATTGGTGTTTGTGTGATGCAACGTGGCGTGTGTGTTTACATTTTACAGCCATGCTCAGTCTCTGGAAATACGTGTGTAGTAGTGTGAGACTCAGAAATGGAGAAAATTGATGTGACTGTTGCGAATGTATTCTTCTTCTGTTGTTTAATGTGGTTAGCAAACAGCTTTAAAGGGGACATATCACGCTTTTTTCATCAATATATATTGGTCTAAGAGGTCCCCAAAACATGTCTTTAATGTTTATGCTCAAAAAAACACTTTGAAATCAGATTTTGGTCTGCCTGAAAAGCCCTATTCTTCAGTCCTCCTCAGAACAGTCTGTTTTCTCTCTGACCACGCCCCCTCAGGAAGTGGATGTGGCCTCGGCTCTCCAGCACGTTGATCTAATGTTTACATGTTGGCTGAATATACACGGCTGCTCACAGACCCACGTTACTTCAACCCTCTGAATCTGATCCAGAATCTGATCCTGACAGAGAGGCGCCTGCAGCAGGACCTTTCTGAACGATTGGTCACAGATTTAGTGTTTCTTGTTGTTTTATTTATCAGTATGTCGACGTGTGTCTTGGTACACAGCTACAGCTACAGCTACATGTCGCTATGTAGCTATGCTAACTAGCGTTAGCACTTTTCCATGATAAATAAAAATCATCCACTAGATCTTCAAATCTGCAGACGTGGGGAGTAAAACCGACCTTTGTGTTTATTAAGACAGCCTACAACTAGCATGCCTCCCTCCTAAGCTCCTTGTTAGCACACGTGTGCAGGTAATGAAAAACAGAGGAGGGGTTGAGTTGTATTTTATACAGTCTATGGGCTGAACAAGCTCCGAGCTCTGACTCCGTTACAGACCGGATATTGTTACGTAACAAAAACACTGAAGTCTGAAACGGCTGGTTTCACACACATTTACAGAAAAGGTGGAGAAATCAGAACAGGGGCAGAATGGATTTTTTTCATTCTCGGGGGGTTTGTAGACATGCCAGGGACACATATTTCAGGTAGAGAACCATTAAAAAGTCTATTTTGCATGATATGTCACCTTTAATGTCTGAAACTGCTCTGAGGGGGTAGGTGTCAGAACAGATGATTGACATCTTGCTTTAGAAACACCCTTTTTTGACTGTTTTCATTGCAAATGATCACATTGTAAGATAAGTCTAAATGTTTGACACTCTGTTGTGTTTCCTCATTCTCAGTCTGTAATCTGGATCAACCTGGCTCTTGAGTTTACAGTATTTCATGGTTTGTAAAGAAAAGGAAAACTGAAACCATAAACTCTTAGAAAATTTTAACTTATGAATCAGCTGAGCATTTTTATATCTGCTACTGCACAATATGACCCTACAATAATAGTAATAATAATAATAATTGATAGGATTTGGTAGTCAAAGTCGCTTTACAGAAAAATAAATAAATAAAGCAAATAAATAAAACAGATCAAGGACAGAGGTGGGGAGGGAGTAGAGGTCATGTGTTGATGCTTCTTTGAACAGGAAGGTCTTGAGGTGTTTTTTAAATGATTGAGGTGAGTCAGAGTTGCAGATGTTTGGAGGGAGAGAGTTCCTGAGAGAGTTGGGGCAGCGATGCCAAGGCTCTGTCCCCCCAAGGTGCGGCGCTTGGACTTGGTGATAGGGGGACAGGAAGATTGGCATCTGATGATCTGAGGCGGCGAGATGGGGAGTGGCGTTTGAGGAGGTCGGTCAGGTATGAGGGGGCGAGGTCATTGAGGTTCTTTGTAGGTGATGAGGAGGATTTTGAAGTGGATTCGGTACTGTATGGGGAGCCCGTGGAGGTGCTGAAGGATGGGTGTGATGTGGGCTCTGGAATGGGAGTGGGTGAGTAACCAGGCAGCTGAGTTCTGGATGTATTGGAGTTACAATATACTGTAAGCAGCCAGTGCAGTCGCCCCCACTGGCTAACAGAATAAGAAATACTCTACCTCAGAGGGGAATCAGGGCTTTGAAGTATAAGAGTAGAACCATGAAGAAAGGTATGAATTATGAATGGAAATAAGAAATATGTGAAAATATGATTGACATTTACAAGTTTCTAGCACAACATATGTAAAGAAATAGGTTCAGGGTAAGAAGTACAAGCAATAAGCACACCGTGATGAAGAGAAATGTGATCATTAATAATTCTCAGCTTCACTTTGAAACTAAGAAGCCATGCCCTCTTCTGGTCTGTTTCTCACTCCAGCCTCTACAAAGTGTCTGATGAAGTGCTGACTGGGCTGTATCCCCTGCTTTGCTGGTCAAGTCACAAGAGTGGAGCAGCTTAATGCCAACACTCTTCATTTAGATTACATAATTACTAAAGCAGGACTGTAAAATTACGCTGAAGAAATGCCCACTCATGCTTTGAAATGACTCCAATCTCTTTGGAATGATTCCTCTACATTTAAGCCTCTTGGCCATCTGTAATCTGATTGGACGTGCTCTGAAAAGGCAGCAGTGACCTGGGTTGAAGTCTAAATAAGTGGAATTTAAATTTAGAACGGGGAGGAGCGTGGGTGCAACCAAAGAGGTGCTGCCATAAGCTTCTGAGTCATTACTCCCTGGAGGTGACCTCTCCACCAATCCAAAAGGGCTTACGCTTCTCTCGTGGTGAATAAACATGTTTTTATCAAACAAAGAAAGAAAAACTACAAACATGTTGCTAATCTATCTATCCCTGTTGAATGTAACATTTGATCTTGGAGTCAAGAGTTTAGAACAAACATCTGTTATTCTCCTGAGAGAGTGTTGACATGCACACTATAATCTTGGTTACAGGCAGGTTTCTGTGGTGTCTTGGTTTTGTATCCTGAAGGTAAACATCACGTTTCTCTTTTCTTCTTTTCTATTAATTTGAAATGACACCTGGAGTACTTTGGTAGAAACAAGGCTAATATGTTAAAGGTGACATATCATGCAAAATTGACTTTTTAATGGTTCTCTACCTGAAATATGTTTCCCTGGCATGTCTACAAACCCCCCGAGAATGAAAATAATCCATTCTGCCCCTGTTCTGATTTCTCCACCTTTCTATAAATGTGTGTGAAACGAGCCGTTTCAGACTTCCGTGTTTTTGTTACGTCACAACAATATCCGGTCTGTAACGGAGTCAGAGCTCGGAGCTGGTTCAGCCCATAGACTGTATAAAATACAACTCAACCCCTCCTCTGTGTTCCATTACCTGCACACGTGTGCTAACAAGGAGCTTAGGAGGGAGGCATGCTAGTTGTAGGCTGTCTTAATAAACACAAAGGTCGGTTTTACTCCCCACGACTGCAGATTTGAAGATCTAGTGGATGATTTTTATTTTCCATGGAAAAGTGCTAGCGCTAGTTAGCATAGCTACACAGCTACATGTCGTAGCTGTAGCTGTAGCTGTAGCTGTAGCTGTAGCTGTAGCTGTAGCTGTAGCTGTAGCTGTAGCTGTGTACCAAGACACACGTCTACATACTAACAAATAAAACAACAAGAAACACAGAATCTGTGACCAATCCTTCAGAAAGGTCCTGCTGCCTTTCTTGCAGAGGTCGGTTTTCCTCCCCACGTCTGCAGATTTGAAGATCTAGTGGATGATTTTTATTTGTCATGGATAAGTGCTAGCGCTAGTTAGCATAGCCACATAGCTACATGTTCGTAGCTGTGTACCAAGACACACGTCGACATACTGATAAATAAAACAACAAGAAACACTAAATCTGTGACCAATCCTTCAGAAAGGTCCTGCTACAGGCGCCTCTCCGTCAGGATCAGATTCTGGATCAGATTCAGAGGGTTGAAGTAACGCGGGTCTGTGAGCAGCCGTGTATATTCAGCCAACATGTAAACATTAGATCAACGTGCTGGAGAGCCGAGGCCACATCCACTTCCTGAGGGGGCGTGGTCAGAGAGAAAACAGACTGTTCTGAGGAGGGCTGAAGAAGAGGGTTTTTCAGGCAGACCAAAATCTGATTTCAAAGTGTTTTTTTGAGCATAAACTTTAAAGACATGTTTTGGGGACCTCTTAGACCAATATATGTTGATGAAAGAAGCGTGATATGTCACCTTTAAGACAGAATTTATTGATCCTGATGGAAGATAGAGTACAAAAATAAGAGCTCGTTCGGTTTGGCCCCGTACAGTTTTTGTGTGGTCCGGTAATCCTTGATCTCACAGCCCTCTTCATGAAGCTGCTCCTCATCTTCATCACTATTTTTTAGGATCAACTGAAGTTTTACTTCCTGACATTTTGAGCTGCCATGAACGTAGAAAGATTTAAAGACCAGCTGAGGTACGTCTGCTCCACAGGTCCCGCTAAATGGGAGAGTCCACCTTTAATTACCAGGGGAGATTTAATTACCACCTTAAGGAGATTTAACACTTCAAGAGCTGTTCTCAGAATTACATTAAATAAGATTATATTTATATCAAAATACGCTAAATGAGACACTATTTTTACATGAAACAGGAAAATAATGTAAAATTAGACATTGAGCACCCCCATGGTTTGAATGGAATGATCCACGTTTCATATGCAAATATTCGACTATGGGATTGGCAGTCGACTAAGGCTCGTTAGAACGAATCGTCCAATATTCGACTATTTGGGGTCACCCCTAATATCTAGATTTTCTAAATGAAGATATTGCAAAACCGCTCCGCGCTACGAGATGCTATCTGTCAGCTGTGCTTGTTTACATCTGGGTAGTAGAGCATTGTAGCCTTATTGCGGTAGATATTAAATTGAAAAACAATATGAATGATACAATTAACCAATTAGTGATGCTGATGCGGACTGGCGAATGTTATGATGTTTAATGGTTTAGTCGATACATGCACATCCACAGTGCCTATGTTATATGAGAATGGTTCATTTGGTTAAATATTCAAAAAGAGATAAACCAGTACAGGAGGGTGGTCTAACAGCTCACACTTTCTATGTTAAATGTGTTTAAGTGTTCAGACTAATCAGAAACAGATTTGATGAAATTGCCAGACTCACTTTATAAAAACTTTGAAAGTCTCCCTCAGAGACCACAGAAACGTTTAAAACTTTCACAGACTGAGTAGTCGAGCTTGTGGACCAAATCCAATTCAGTCAATCACTGGAGAGCCTTTTTAAGACTCCTTCATTTTTTCTCTAAACCAAGTATGTCTCCCTCGCTGCAGCATCTTAGTCTTCTGATTTATTTCCTCACTTGCTCATTCATGTAACAACCACCACTCTCACTCCAGGAGAGCTTTAAACCCTCTGACAACCTTTATTTAAGAAATGTATAAGACTTAATCACACGTTACAGAAGCCGGAGGCTGCACTGTTGCAGTGTGTGTTTATTTTAAGTCACCCACTATGAGAAACCTCCTCTGTCAGTACCTCTACCCACAGCCCTGACTAAGTACTTCAAAGAAAGCGGTTTTGGCCCATCAGGACATCTACATGTCATATTGAGTCGAATCCCCTCAGCTGTTTACTTTGACACGTCTCTGAGTGTGAGTCAGTTTGATGCAGTGAGTCTAAATTCACACATGAGCTGCTGTTCCGTCTTGGCTTGTTGTCCTGGTTGTAAATCCGCTGAATGCATCTCTCCTGTCAACAGGATGGCCTTTTGGAAGCCTGGTCTGCAAAATGAGTGGCATGGTTCAGGGGATCTCTGTGTCAGCATCCGTCTTCACGCTGGTGGCTATTGCTGTTGACAGGTACAGTGTCTGGCTTTAACTCTACACGTCCTTCATCCACAGCACCTTTCACACTTGAATAATGCCTCCGAAAAGTGCAACAGAAAACACACAAAAACAGAATCCTTGGAGTTTGTGATCCTTTACAAATGCTGCACAATCCTTTTCAATTTGGTTGAAATTGGAGATTCAGGGATTTCCTTCTCCCCTGACCCTTCACCTTTATTAAACAGCCTGCTGCTGAGAATGGAAGATAGAGCTGAAAAACCAAAGGAGAGACGCTATGACCTAAAATCAATGAAGTCCAAACAAATTCATACTGACTTTTATTTCTGCTCTTTAAGCCGGCAATCATTCTGTTAGCTCTCTTTATTTGCAGTGGTGTTACTCTCTTACTCACTGGATAACAAGCTAACGTTGCTTAAAGGCAGATACATTATTAAAAAGAAGCCTCACACAAACCAAGTATTTCTATCTGTGGCTTAAAACTCTGAAGACCTCCTCATGAGGGAAAACTGAAAGAAGAAGAAGAAGAAGAAACGTACTTAAACGTACGTGTTGGTTTTTTTTTGTCATGCTACACGCACACTTTTTTGGTATATGCATACAATCATGCACACGCACATGCAGTGGACATGTACTTTGGGAGAGATGTCAGAGTGAGGATACTGCCATCAACCAGCGCACCCCGAGCAGTTAGGGGTTCGGTGGCTTGCTCAAGGGCACCAGCAGTGCCCAGGCAAGTGAACCAGCACCTCTCCAGCCACCAGTCCACTTGCCAAACTTCGTCCATACTGGGACTCGAACCGGCGACCCTTCGGTTCCCAAGCCAAGTCCCTATGGACTGAGCTACTGCCGCCCACTTGATCTTGTTTTCTCATACCACGTCTCAAAACTCCTCCAGTTGGGACTTCCACGTGCTCTCTCATCCAACAACACCCACCGGTTGCATTTTAAGAATGCAGCACGGAGCAGGACCGTCACACAGCTGGAGTTGTCACAGTCTGCTCACCTCCTCCCCTCTGTCAGTAATTTTCCACTCTCCTTGCCTCTGCTCCACTCTGCTGGCCAGCCACGCCCCCTCATCAGGCAACCTGGTTCACCTGCACACTCACCTGCTCCTCATCTGCAATCAAGCCGGTATATAAGCAGCAGCCACTCTCCACTCCTTGCCAGATTGTTCTTTGACCTCATGCAAGACTTTCCAGCGTTCTTCTCCGGACTGATCTCCTGTTGCCGACCCTGCCTGCCTGTGACCATCCCTCCTCACCGCTTCCCAGGAAAACACCTACGCCTTCTGTCCCTGACTACGAGTTCTGCCTTCGCCCTTCCGGGGTTCTGCCTGTCCGTCCTTGTGGCCGTTTGGCGTCCTCTCCTCCTGCGGAGTACGAGTGAGTCTGTTCTTCAACTCCCTCCGGGATCTGTCTGTCACCGGTGCTCAATTCGTTAGGCTGTCATCGAGCCCCGAGAGACTCGATTCCCTACCTGTGTTCGAGGTAGAGAGACTATTCACCTGTTGCCCGTGTCTATTGATGAACTGTTCAATAAAGGTCATTACCAACTGATCTCTTGGCTTCCGATACTGCTTGTGGGTCCTAACTCAACCTGTTACAGGAGTCATGTGACCCAGGTTTTCCAACTGTAATAACTGCATTAATGAATATCCATGGCGTTAGATTTATGTCAAAACATGCAAGCTCGTAAAAACATATACAAGAGCAGATGATATTTCACACAAACAGATATGCCCTCAGGTTAAGAGTCTGGGTGTCATCCTCGACCTTGCCGTTCTGCCCGCCTCCTGCAGAGCGTAAATTTCCCCCGGCGTGCACTCTGAGTCTCCGTCTCCGAAAGCAGACAATAGATAGACTTCTATTACACTTTATCTACACGGCTGTGTCTCCTTTGCGCCGTGACAAACTTCCTACTATTAGATTTAACAGCCCTATATTTCTTTGCTTATGAACACAGATTTTACCAGCCTAATTATAATTCCTCTTTGCAAATTCAGTGTAGGTTTGGTGGAAGTATTATCTTCCTACACTTGATTAGCAGAGAAATCCAGACTGCCTTTCTCACTGACAATGACAGTGTGAGTAATGGGCAGCTCATTTCTTGAAGATACGGCTTATATATATATATATATATCTATATTTCTATATATATATATATATATATATATATATATATATATATATATATATATATATATATAGCACTGAAGTGAAATGTTTATTATTCTGCCATTTCAGATAAATGAGAGTTTTTGGTACACTCTAGAACCGATCTTTATTCCATTGTTTAATAATATATAATATCTCCAGGTGTGCGCTCTGTTATTTCATCATATTTTAAACACAGTGCTAAAAAATACAGAGTTCTGGGTAAATACTCTTCATTTTTTACCACATTGAAGTTTAACACTTTTACTATCACTTCACAAAAAAAGGAAACAATGGGCTGTGATGTTTAATGTCCAATCATGGCAAATCAGCATTATATGAAAAGTGAATCTAAAACTTTATCCTCACAATCTACATTAATACACACCCTTCTTATTTTGTTTGCAAGCCTTCTATTTTCATTGCTGTAAAATGAGTGTGTATGTGTGTGTGTGTGGGGTGCTGGATTTGAGTCACAGTGAACAGACACACAATGAACATCAGACGACTCATGTAACTATTACACGTGCAAGTGCATCGTGTCAGTAGTCAGTAAGTCAACCGCACTTCCAGACGCACGTACACCCACCATGTGGCTTTGCTTTTTCAGTTCACTCCAGGTGATTCTCTAAAGAAAGCACGTTTGTTTTGCTGTAATTAGGAGGTCTGTGGTATGATGGTATCACTTTAGCCTTGCATGTGGGGGACAGGGAATCAATACCATTGACTGTATAGTAAAGCGGCGTGTCCACTGCTGCCCGTTTTTTGCGCCGGGAGCGCCGATGACCTCAATTTCAGAGCGCTTGTAGAAGTCCCGCCCCTTCTTGATTCTGATTGGTCGATAATCAAGAACGGACAATGATGAGCACAGCGGTGTTCCAAAAGTTGACGCTGAGGGCGCTGAGTGCTGAAAACACTGGATAGAAAACCGGCACTGCAAGGGCCAAAAACACTGGCAGTGGACACGCCCCCCTTAAAAAAAAATTTTTTTTTAAAGTTATATTTTTGGCCTTTTTGCCTTTATTATATAGGACAGGTGGAGAGAGACAGGAAATGTGGGGAGTAGAGAGTGGGGGAAGACATGCAGGAAATGGTCGACCGGCCGGGAATCGAACCGGCGACCCCTGCGACGAGGACTGTAGCCTCTATATGTGGGGCGCTTATCCGTTGCGTCACTCATCTGTTTCTGAAGTGCTGTTTTGAAGCATATCGTAAAGGTTGTGCCATATTAGAAATGCTGAACTCAACCTAACCTCTGTCGAGCTAGTGTGAGGTAAAGAGGTGGGCCTTTAGCCTTTTCGCTAACAGCTACAGGGTGCCTGCCTGTCAATCAAGTCAGGTATGCCCTTATTTGGGCAAAACGTAAGTTTAATATAAAAAAAGAAAGAAAAAAAACAAGTTATGAAAAAATAACTTTTTGAACAAGGCTGTAAAGATCTCCTTTTTTGAATGGGTGTGTATGTGGTTTCTGCTGTTTCTGCACCCAGCCTCTAGTGGACGCTTAAAGAACTGCAGTTTTTAACACTTCTGCATGGGCTTCATATTTTAAGAGCGGAGGTTGCCGCTTGATCAAAATTGGCCAATAGATAATCTGGATTTGACTCTGCGCTGGCGCTTCTGAATAGGATGTTGTTGTGACCCACGGCTGAGAGAATTGTGTTTCTGTCAGGGTTTCCACTGGTGCATGGAGGGTCTGTGCAGATTGTCCAACCTGGTAAAACCCATACTAATAAACCTGATGGCTGGGGTGAGGTCAGGAGCAAGCGGGATGGACCCCTGTCTCCCAAATGCAAGCCTTAAAATGATGCCACCATACCACAGACTTCATACATGTACCCAAAGAGAAATGTGCTTCATACAGAGAAACAGAACCTGAAGTCACATGAGCGTAGGTGACTCTGGAAGTCCGGCTGCATGCACTACTAACACGATGCTGACACAGATACACTCAAGGGACATAAATGTAATGGGCACTCAAGTTTGTGCATTGTTTGTGTTGGCTGTGATGCAAATCCAGCGCCTTAATGTGTGGTTGTGTGTGAGTTCCTGTGTGTGCAGAGTTTATTTTTGTTTGCTTCTGTAAATAGACAAGATATTAAAATCACATCCTACCAACGAAAACACATCAGCATGCTTGTACAGCTTTGTCACCTCTGTTCGTACACTTGCCCTCTTTTAAACAAGTGCCCTCTTGATGAAGCTTAATAGCCTAATTGCTATTCATCGAGATGACAACAGTTGAATGTTAATCCTGCTGAAGCACTGGAGGAGGCTGCAGAGGCTCAGTGGGTAAGGTACAGTATATGGCAGACAGTGAACAGACTCCTGCAGATAAAGCTATGAGGAGAAAAAAAGGACAGATCTGTTAACTGAACGTTGCCCCACAACCAGACACCAGATGAGCAGGGATGTCGCTCCGTCGCTATCTGAATCGCTGGAGGCTGTCTGCGCCTCCGGAAAGGAGAGATGGAGTTTAAAATGCTGCGACACCCAATAGTCAAAGTCACCTCACATATCTATCAGACATGATGAGAATTAGATTTGTACAGAGAGGAGATAAATAGCTCTCTCGTCTGCCATTTGGGCTGCCAAAACTAAGACAGGCCAAATGTCTCTGCTGTCTTTGCTGCCTTATCCATCCACACGTCACCTTACTCCTGACAAACCTGTAAGGTGACATCATCAGTCATGATTAAACTGGGGTTCTTATCAGGCCACTGTAGAGGAACAGAAGATTCATAAGTGTGTTTTAAGGTCCCATATAATGGTATTTTCAGCTGTTCACAGGATCTGCAGCCTCTCAGTTTCTAGCCTCATTATTCATGCAGTGATCTGAGAGGGCGGTGCAGCTATGATAATGAGGCACCACACTGATTGGCTACCTTAAAATTGTGTAAAGGCTGATTTATACTTCTGCGTTGAATCAACGGCGTACCCTACGTAGCTCCCGTACCTACGCCTAGGCCTACGCACGTAGCTGACGTGCACCTCCTCCAAAATGTAACCCCCCGTAGAGCCGACGCGGACCTCAAGCTCTGTGATTGGTCCGCTCGGCGGCTTTGCATTTCCCACATTTACAACACTTCCGGGATCCCGGACATCGGCCGCACATCGGCAGTGTATTTAATCTCCTCCTCTCTATTCTTCATGTAATCATGTCTGTATGATAAACAGCGACATGTATCAGCTGTAGATTAACAGAACACGCTCTGAAACTCTGTGGAAAAGTAAACAGAGATCGTAGCGGGACCGGAAGCAGGCGACCGGCTATCAGAGAGACCGCACTGCCCTCTAGTGTTTCGGCAGAGAATTGCTGCGCGACACGGACACACCGACGCACAAGTATGTGGGGCTCAAGTCCGCGTCAGCCCCTGCTGCGTAGGGGAGACGCAGAAGTATAAATCAGCCATAAGGGTGCAAAAAAAAGGGAGTGGAAAAGTGTGTAGAAAACTCCGCCTACCGACCAATCAAAAGGCTTGATCCTGAAGCCCTGTGAGCCGATCATGAGGGGAGGAGGAAGAAAGACCAGTAGGATACTTTCCTGATCTCTATGATTCTTTCATGTCAACATTTTTTAAATAAAATCCAAAGCTGGTAGTCTCAAGGTAGTTTCCACAAAATTATTCAACCTTAATTTACTTTATTGATTGTGTGAGTGTGTATGAAGGAGAGTAAAGCAGGATAATCTGAGATCAACTGTTTATCACGATGTCCCTCATGCTCTGCTGATGAAGGTCTGAACTATTGATGTGCTATTCCGGCTGTCAAATGTGTATGACAATGTTAAACACATTCATTATCTCATCATATTACTCACTGCTGACACACTGCTGACTCCTTCCAACATCACTGGCTCCTGTCACAGTAAGTTCTGCTGCTCTGTATTCGTCTATGTATTGATTATGCTTCAGGTAATGAGGCAGGGATGACCCTGCTTTGGTTTTGATGATCAGTAATTGGGAACTAATTTGAAATCATTTGTTATTTGTTATGTTAATGGTTTGGTGGCCAGCAAGGGCAGACGATCTCAGGGACATTCAGCTGAAGAATCTAAAAAACAAACAAACAAACACAGGACAAAGTCCAGAACAAATGTAACAGCAGAAACTCTACATCAATATTAAAGCTGTTCTTTTAGCGCCCCCCTCAGGCCTGAAGGACTTATGTCGTGAAATCTGTATTGCATTTTTTTTTCTTTGCAGTTATTTTCTGGATTTGTTCATTTTTGACTTTGTATATTCACTTTTTATCCATTTTTGGAGTAGAGCTGGGCGATCGCTTGATATTGATAATTATCATGATACATATAGAATCCTAATTTCATTTAAATTTAAAGGCAGACTTTTTGTCCTGGGTGAAAGTTGAAGACGGTTTGTTTGCTTGTATCTGGATTTAGTTTTCTGATGAACTTCATGAATCCATCATATTTGAACATTAAATGTGTTAGAAATGCACAGCAGAAGTTCTCCATGTGCTCTTCCTTTACCCACATCCTGAAAGTATATTTAAAGGTGACATATCACGCTTTTTTCATCAATATATATTGGTTTAAGAGGTCCCCAAAACATGTCTTTAAAGTTTATGCTCAAAAAAACACTTTGAAATCAGATTTTGGTCTGCCTGAAAAACCCTCTTCTTCAGCCCTCCTCAGAACGGTCTGTTTTCTCTCTGACCACGCCCCCTCAGGAAGTGGATGTGGCCTCGGCTCTCCAGCACGTTGATCTAATGTTTACATGTTGGCTGAATATACACGGCTGCTCAGAGATCACGTTACTTCAACCCTCTGAATCTGATCCAGAATCTGATCCTGACGGAGAGGCGCCTGCAGCAGGACCTTTCTGAACCATTGGTCACAGATTTAGTGTTTCTTGTTGTTTTATCTGTTAGTATGTAGATGTGTGTCTTGGTTCACAGCTACAGCTACAAACATGTAGCTACGTAGCTATGCTAACTAGCGCTAGCACTTTTCCATGATAAATAAAAATCATCCACTAGATCTTCAAATCTGCAGGCGTGGGGAGTAAAACCGACCTTTGTGTTTATTAAGACAGCCTACAACTAGCATGCCTCCCTCCTAAGCTCCTTGTTAGCACACACGTGTGCAGGGAATGAAAAACAGAGGAGGGGTTGAGTTGTATTTTAAACAGTCTATGGGCTGAACAAGCTCCGAGCTCTGACTCTGAGCACTGAAGTCTGAAACGGCTGGTTTCAGCACACATTTACAGAAAGGTGGAGAAATCAGAACAGGGGCAGAATGGATTCTTTTCATTCTCAGGGGGTTTGTAGACATGCCAGGGAAACATATTTCAGGTAGAGAACCATTAAAAAGTCCATTTTGCATGATATGTCACCTTTAAAAATCAGCACATAAGTTCATGATAAGTTTTGATCTTCATGGATCAGCTGACAGTGGTGACCCCGTCTTCTGTTTAAAATGGACTGTGTATCTCTCTCTGCAAGGACACAATGTCAAAGCCGGTTATATCTTGACAGCAGTGTTGCTATAGATAAGGCTTTAATCACAGACTCTGGTGAACTAACTGTTATTGTATCTCTGAGCAGAAAGAAGTTCAGTTATTTTGATGTCACTTTGTTTACTGTTGTAAAAGAAATAGACGAAAACAGTGGAGAAGAGACAGGAGAGAATTAAAGACAAAAACTGCTACTATAAAGTTGAAATCTATGAAATTGAAGATAGTAAACACGGTACAGGATACAGCTGTGTTTAAGGGCTCACTTTAGGACTTCAAATATTTGATTTTCCTATTACAAATCTATCTGATTAAAGATTCTGAGTTGGGGTATGTCCCGATCTCAACTATCGGATCGGAGCCGATCTGGACGTTTTTTAATTGACCAGTGATTAGCATTTGAGGCGATCATCTTATCCCATCATTTACATCTGCTGTAACTGAATACAATTTGCAGCGGAGTGTAATTGAGCGTTCTGAGTTCACTTAACTGTGTATACATGAGAAAATCATAAATGGGACATTGATAAAGAACTCAAGCCATGATTTAAATGTTATTGTAGAACTCACGTGTGCAGAGACAGACACATTACAGAAAAAACATCTGCTCTACGCACCCTACAGTAACTCTGCAGGGTCATACTGTTCAAAAAGGCAAAAATGTAAACCAAACACAACTATACAGTAGTGGTGCAACGGATCATCGTTGATCCGTGATCCGTACGGATGCCTCTCCACGGTTCGGCACGGACGTGGTCCGCGGATCGGTTGATGAAAAAAAAAGGTTGCGCGTCAACTCACTCGTCAAGCGCAGTGGTAGTCATGGCAAGTGAAGGAGCAGAGGAACATTATAACCCTCCTGCATCTTGGAAGTCACATGTATGGGAGCATTTTGGTTTCCCTGTGAAATACAGTGAATGCTGAATGTGCTTGAGCCACGTTATGAAATTCCGTCACGCACCCACTAGACCAGAGGCCGTCAATACGTGGCCCGCGGTCCGCATCCGGCCGCCTATTTGTGGCCCCCGAACTGTTATCCCTTCACTCTGTGTTTTGGTCGGGTCACCTCGTGTTTACCAGGACTTGTCTCCATGTCAACGATACGCAGACAGGCTGTTACTGGGTCACTTAGAGTCCACTGCTGCTAGTGCAATTTTTAACTTTCACTTTCGTTTATGGAGCAGTTCGCATGTTGGCACTTTACCAGCTGTAGGACCCTAGAATAAAACGGTGTGTTCACAGTTTGCTGCTCAAAGAAAAGTGGATGGTGAAAATCAGCAAATGAAAGAAGAATGGAGTGAAACTTTTGAAGTTCCTCTTCTCCTTCACTTGCCATGCCATGAAATGCAGTGAATGAGGCAGGACTGGGCCCACAGATGCTTTGCACATGCAGTAAATTTTGAGTTGAATGTTGTTTTTATTTAATGGGCAAAAGTGTTTTACAAAATAAATAGAGGGACAAAGTTGTATTTGTCTTGTCTTCTTTCTTTTTTTTTTTTTTTGTTGATCCGAAAAATTATCCGATCTGTGACTCAAATCCGTGATACGATCCGAACCGTGAGTTTTTTGATCCGTTGCACCCCTACTATACAGTCTGTTACATTAGCATCCTTGTGGCTAGCGGCAGCTGCCGTTCTCTATACCGACATGTCACTCCGTAGCTAGCGGCGTGCAAACCGGTCATGTTTTGATCTCGCTGTCACTCCTAATATTTACATTCTCCGTCTCTCAGCCAGATGCTGCCGGTGTGAATCACGCACTGCCTCGTGAGAGTTGTGTTCAGAGCAGACTCAGATTTAAGCATGCTTTAATGAAGCACACCAGTTTCTGGGTCTCATACAGCAGAGCTTGTAAAACAGATTATGCAGTCCCTCCAGGATTTCATGGGATTTTTTTGTGATTGTTGCGGCCCAAAAAGCCGGAATTTGTGACAGCTTTTTGAAAAAGTTGCGGTGAAAGTTGCAATTATTTTTTTTTGCTTTTGTCCCCCAATAACATCTCAGGGGCAAGTAAATATGCTAAATTACAGTTGTTTTTAGAAAACATTCTTGATGTGGCCACTGTGACTGTATTTTGATTCTCTTGATTCACAGAAAAATGCCATGAAAGGGCTGTATTGCACATTTACGACGGTCCCTGAATGCACCTCGCAGCGACTGATGCACAGTCAGTTCACGGCACTCTGAAATTAATCTGCATCTTTGATGACAAGGAGTTGATCAAAACTTACTAAATGTGTCTGATGTTTCACCAAACTGGATTAAATCAAGCTGTAGATGCAGAGCTTTTTACGGTAACCACGGCAACAACGTCAAACATCAAATATTAAACAGACGTCCCCCGGTTGTGTCTTTGTCACTAACACACACCGGGGGTAAAAATCATCAATGAAGATGAGACAGATGCATGGAGGTGAGGAGAGCTGGTTCATAAAGCACACCTGCTGCAGGTAGAGACCAAGCGAACACTGAGCCCCTCAATCTATAAATAACAACGTTGTCATGGTCACTTGTCCTGCCTGCTGTCCTCTCTTTTCACCCGTTCTCTGTGCGTGTTTTGTTGTTGAAAAGTGCCGATCAAGTGAGGACTTATGTTTATGTTCCAAGGAAGTGAAATTGATGACAAAACCGATGACGTGCAGGGGCTGAGATTGAGGTAATTGGTCAAATTTGCGGGACAGTTGCGGTGATTGTAAAAAATTGCAGGGCCGCAAAAAAATCGCGCTGATTGGTTGAATTTGCGTTGATAGTTGCGATCGCGAAATCGCAACTTCCTGGAGGGACTGATTATGAGTTTTACAACAATGCTAGCTGGATTAAGTGAAATGGAATAAACACAAGACCTACTTTAGTTATTTTTGAATTACTTATTTTGTTAAAGGCAAAAAACAGTGTTCAGCTCAACTCTCTTATTTCTTGTGCAACTATTATCCAGGCAAACACAAGAATCGGATCAGGACTTGCTATCGGCAAATAATCAATATTAAAAACTTGTATCAGGGTCCAAAAAAGCTGATTGGGACATGCCTATTTCTTGTAACAATTTCTAATTATTTGAAAATGTCTAAAAGGACCCCGTTTGATTCTCCGACCAGTTTCAGCATGTTGCTTCACAGTGTTCTCGACCCCTTCCCCTGAGGGAACACATGAATATTGCAAGCGCCTCTTTAAGTGTATTCCATATTTCATCAAATAAAGATAACAAGGATGGCAAAAACAAATTACAAATATATAAAAGCAGCTCGTACACAAGCGAGAATAACAATAGAAGCCAAGGTAAAAGTAAGATCCATTCAATGGCCATACAGTAAGCAGAATACAAAGAAAGGTACTTTATTGATCCCCAGGGGGGAAATTCAATTTTTTCACTCATGCTATTTTGGACATGCTACACATACAGTTTTTTTGGTATATACATACAAATGCACACACATGCAGTGAACATGCTTAGGGAGAGATGTCAGAGTGAGGATACTGCTGTCAACCAGCGCACCCCGATCAGTTGGGGGTTCGGTGCCTTGCTCAAGGGCAGCTCAACAGTGCCCAGGCAGGTGAACCAGCACCTCTCCAGCCACCAGTCCACTTGCCAAACTTCGTCCATGCTGGGACTCGAACCGGCAACCCTTCGGTTCCCAAGCCAAGTCCCTATGGACTGAGCTACTGCCGCCCCCAGAAGAAATACATAATTGAGTGAAAACATGAAAATAAAAAAAGATGAAGTCATAAAATGTGCACCAAGTGAAGAGAAAGCAAAGGGCTGAGGGTGGTGAGGCCATCAGGGATGATCAGGTCGTTTGTCTAGCAGAGTTAAGGATGCTGTGAGGAAGAAGAGCTTGAAGTGATTACTTTTCTATCTGCTGGCTCTGTAACCCCCCCCTGAAGGGAACACTTTATATTCAGAGCATAAGAAGTACATTTCTTTGTTTGCTGCGTTTTTCATTAACCGCTTAGTCCACATAGTGTTGAGATAGTGTTCCTTGAGAGGCATCTCTGGAGGGAGCATGAGAGACACACAGAAGAACGATCGTGGGGGCTGAAATGCTGTTGACCACCACCGTCTGTAGCCTCCACTCTAATCCACTTGTAATTTGATTTTGGGGAGCTGGTGGGTGCATTTCAGCGGTTCAATTGTTGCGATTTAAAGTGCAAATCAATATCCAAAGCGAATCCTCTCTGGTGTTCTAAAAGGACACACAATCATTTGCAGAATCAAATAGCACTCTGATAACTTGTTTCAACCCCATTCAGAGCTTCCTGATAATCTCATATGTCCCAGAGTGATCTATAAACATCTCTCAAAGGTGGCATGGCGTGTTTTTGTGCCAAGACAAAATTCTGTGCACAGTTTGACTCACTCATTATATATCATTACCAAACAGAGCGGATACAATCGGGGGGCAGCTGGGATAGTTATCCTGCTGTTGTTTCAGAGCACAATGAAACCAAAGTAAAGCTAAAAAAAACAAAACAGGAATTACAATGAATGAGGTGTTAAAAGGATTGGATCATCAGTAGTGTGCATGTGGTGTATGAACTTTGAGTGGTGAAGTGTGCACTAATACAAAAGTCAAATGAAAGAGTGCATGCTGGTGTGGCATGGGAAGAGCGAGGCAACAAGAAGGTGGCTTTTTATCAGGAAGGGGACATCAAATGGGGGCGACAGTAGCTCAGTCCATAGGGACTTGGCTTGGGAACCAAAGGGTCGCTGGTTCAAGTTTGGCAAGTGGACTGGTGGCTGGAGAGGTGCTGGTTCACCTGCCTGGGCACTGCCAAGGTGCCCTTGAGCAAGGCACCGAACCCCCAACTGCTTGGGGTGCACTGGTTGACGGCAGTATCCTCACTTTTTAAAAAAAAAAAAACCTGTATGTGTAGCATGTCCAAATAGCATGAGTGAAAAAATTGAATTTCCCCCCTGGGGATCAATAAAGTACCTTTCTTTCCAAATCTTAAAGACGATTTAGCCAATCAGCACTCTCGGCATCTCTATATGACAACTAGTATGTCCACTGGAACATAAACAAAAGGTGCATTTCGACCAAGAGTTCCGGGGTCTTTTAGCCCCCAGAACTACTTTACTCTGAACTAAAAGGTTCCTGTGTCCCCATTGTTGTCTGCGTTTCGACCGCTGGCTGAAGTCCCGGGTAGATTGTGCAAATCAGGCCAGTGATGAATGGAGGAAAAAAAAGTAAATGCACTACACCACCAGACCAGTAGAGGGCAGTAGGACAAAGACGAATGCCATTCATCACAGGTGACAACACAGAAGACAAGGGACCGGCAGGTATCACAACAGTTAGCCTGTTAGCATGGAAGAGACTCAGCTGGTGCTGTTTTAGATGGTGCTATATTTCATCACAGATGGATTCACTGAATCAACACATGAGAGGAGATAAGCGCGAGTAGCAAAGACGTTTCAACACGGCTTTAAAATCCTTTTGAACTCAAAAAGGCGTGGCAGAGATCGGCTGGTGTTTTGGTTTAAACCGCGACCCTGTTAACCGCCGACTTTCAGCCAGATGCATCCCTCATAAACGTCTTTAGACGATCATTAAATACTTATCTGATGAGGATATTAAATCTTAAAACTCCCTCTGTGTTTCAACAGCTGTGTAAACTCCACAAACGCTGACACGTTCAGCTGAAGGTCTCCAGTTTACAGGGTCACTTTTAAAACCGGAACACCGGGAGAGACGCATTTGCTATGGGCTGAGAGAAGACTACTGTTACAAGCTGCTAAATCAAGAGAATCACAGCTTCTACACACAGTACACACATGTAAAAAAGATAGAACAAATAAAAACTAATGAAAGAAAGAGAAATCAAGTGAATCACAGATGTGTGTGATGTTATTGTGGACGGAGGGAGGAATAAAAACACTGTGGTTAATCTACCAATCAGACATGTTCAGCATTGAAGGCCCTGCCCCTCAAAAGCCCCGGGGCTTTTTGAAAAGTACTACCCGCCTAGCAGGGGCTTTTTAGGAGGGAGATTATCTACCCCTCAACTATATTTAGACCCTAGTTCCACCGGTCGAAATGCACGTAGTTCAGGGGTAGAATCCCTAGTTCCGGGGTAAAGTTCCTCCAGTCGAAAAACGCCTAGAATGAAATTCAACTCCTATGTGCACTGTGTACAAACACAATCAAAGGAAAAGACCTGCAAACCATTTTATAAATTATAACCAAGCGAGCCGGATATAGCCCTGGTGGTGAGGCTTTCAGCAATGTGTATGCCCCCTGGTGGCTGGCTGCAGTATAGGTCAAAAAATCTCTGTCTGCAGTCAAACTTTAAAAAATAAATACACGTCGTATGAATGTTTCTCACATCCGTATGCTGTGGTGATATGTAGTTAGTATTTGAGTGTTTTGTGTCCAAGGCCTCTTTTTCCTGAAAAGTTTCTTTTTCGTTAGTTATTAGAGTTTAAAAAACGGGGTTTTACTTCCTGTTTGCTTTGATTCACAGCCGCCGTAGAGGGAAACTTCAAAGGACACAGCGTCTTGTGACCTTACACTGTAGGGTAGAGCTTGTTACAGTGGCTTCACAGGCTCTGGCTGCACAATGGCTGCGCCCAGGAGGAGGATTTTTTGGCTTCAGAACCATACAACAGGAAGAGGCGGAGCAACGCTGTCCATTTTTATTTACAGTCTATGATTATAACACAGCAGGGGTCCACAGATATGTGAGGGCTCTATCGGTGCCATCTATGGCTTTAACACTATCATGCTACACAACAGAAAAAAAATCCTCTGCTGTCACTGAACGTCGTGTGTGAAATAGACTCTTCATGCAGATTTAATGTCTGCATGCATTTCCCTCATCCAGTCTTTCTTCTCATCCCTCTGCAGATTCAGATGCATCGTCTACCCATTCAAGCAGAAGCTGACCATCTCTACAGCTACCCTGATAATAGTCATTATCTGGGTCCTGGCTATTTCCATCATGTGTCCTTCTGGGGTGATGCTGCAAGTGACGAAGGAGCGAACCATCCGAGTGTTGCTGGGCTATGACAACAAAACCACTCCTTTCTACTGGTGCAGAGAGAACTGGCCAAACCAGGAGATGAGAAAGATTTACACCACTGTTCTGTTTGCCAACATCTACCTTGCTCCCCTTTCCCTCATTGTGATCATGTACGCCCGGATCGGCATCACTCTTTTCAAGACAGCTGTTCCAACAGGCGGGAAACCGGGCCATGACAACCGCCACTCCGTGTCCAAAAAGAAGCAGAGGGTGATTAAAATGCTTCTGATAGTTGCTCTGCTGTTCATCCTTTCCTGGCTGCCTCTGTGGACTCTCATGATGCTGAGCGACTACGCCAGGCTGACCGAGCAGCAGTACAGAATAATCAATATTTACATTTACCCGTTTGCCCACTGGCTGGCTTTCTTCAACAGCAGCGTCAATCCCATCATCTATGGTTTCTTCAATGAGAATTTCCGCAGAGGGTTTCAAGCCGTGTTCAAGTTCAGCCTGTGCACGGCGGAAGGCCAGCGGAGGAAAACCTACTCGCACAGGCTGCAGGGGAACTCTGTGCTCCCAGCTAATAATGCACAGACCTCTCTGGAACCCATTTCTCTCAACAGCCTGGATAAGAACACTTCCAGGCGACTCAATCATGTCACTGAACAGGACTTGGTCATGGAGGACTTGGAGAAGGGCTCTTGCAGCAGTGGGGGTGTTACTGCGGTGTCCATTTGAGAAGGCAGAGACATTCTTCTAGGTGATAAGCAAATGTGTTCTCATTTCAAGAAAATTGCTCTCCTCATTCGAGCTTAAATCCTTTACTGAGCAAAACAAATAAAATACGATCAGGCTCGCATCAAAAGGTTTCTATGGCATTTTACACTGTGAAATGAAACTGCTACAAAAAACAAAACAAGTAAAGGAGTAATTTATCCTTTATTCAGCAAGCTACCTCACAGTATTTGCTTGTGACACAAGTAAATGCCACCTTGCTATTTAACTTTGCAATTTGAAAACACAGTGCTTTGTCTTGCATACGTTGCTTATCACCTTTAAGACAAACAATGTATTTTGCACATATTGGGCCATTTTAAAAACGAGAGCAGGTTATTCTGTTAGTTAGTTCAAGAGGAACACACCTCAGATCAGCTGATATAGCACCGCTAAAGGGTCCCTGTCCTGCTCAGTGACATACCTTTTTAAAAATCTGTATGTATAAATGTATAAAGAGGCATCAAAGCACCCTGTACTTTATAGTTTGCAGAGCAGATTTCAAACGTGAATTCATTAAATGTCCTTGTTGTGTTGGTACAAAATGATGGACTGAAAAAATAACTTGCTTTCATTGTGAGTCACTGCTATTGGGAACTCCAGGTACCAGAGCAACTCTCAAACGTGGAATAGGAAAGTCATATCATGTAATTAGTGAGGCAGTGTGTTTCATAAAAGTTTGCTCGTGTACGAAATAGAAAAAGTGAGAGAACTTCCTGTCGTGTTCCTGTGATCAGGGTCATACAGCACAGTGGTTTTTGCACCTGCTACTAAATTCTACACAGAAGAGAAATCAACCAAGGCTTCTCCTTTGTTAGATTGTCCTCACAGCAGCCTGTGTGATAGTACTCTGACAAACAAAGGCATGTTATTACTAGTTTTTGCATTTAATTCATTATTCTTTGGGACCTTTTTGAACCGCATTAAAAAGAAAATAGCTCAGTCTCTATTGGACCTCAGGCCTTCAAAGTGATGGCTGTACAGTCTGTAATGATATTTCTAATGAAACTTCTTCAGAGATCATTTCATTCACGAACATATCTGCCCCTCCAGTTTAAGCTTCTAAGACGCTCTGTAGCCACCGTCTGGCGGGAATACTGTATTACAACCAGGCTACGGTAAAAAGGATGAAAAATGTTACTTTTAAAATGAGAAAATATTCAAAGCAACTCTTTGAAGTTATACAAAGTGAACGAACATTCGAAAATCATTTCCCCACCTCTAGACTGTATAAAACATGGACGTAGCTTAAGTGGTGACGCTCATTGGTTTTTGAAGAGGCAGTTTAAAGCCCAAAGATGGTGGTGCCCAAACTTTCAGTTAGCCTGGGACACAGCAAAGAGGTGGAAATCAAGTCGCAACCTTTAAAATGAAGCCAAGAACTAAAAACTGCAGTACCTCAAGTGTCCACTTGAGGCTGACCCCAAAAGCCCAGGAAACCCCATTAAAGGTGACATATCACGCTTTTTTCATCAACATATATTGGTCTAAGAGGTCCCCAAAACATGTCTTTAAAGTTTATGCTCAAAAAAACACTTTGAAATCAGATTTTGGTCTGCCTGAAGAACCCTCTTCTTCAGCCCTCCTCAGAACAGTCTGTTTTCTCTCTGACCACGCCCCCTCAGGAAGTGGATGTGCCCTCGGCTCTCCAGCACGATGATCTAATGTTTACATGTTGGCTGAATATACACGGCTGCTCACAGATCGCGTTACTTCAACCCTCTGAATCTGATCCAGAATCTGATCCTGACGGAGAGGCGCCTGCAGCAGGACCTTTCTGAAGGATTGGTCACAGATTTAGTGTTTCTTGTTTTATTTATCAGTATGTCGACGTGTCTTGGTACACAGCTACAGCTACGAACATATAGCTATGTGGCTATGCTAACTAGCGCTAGAACTTATCCATGATAAATAAAAATCATCCACTAGATCTTCAAATCTGCAGACGTGGGGAGTAAAACCGACCTCTACCAGAAAGGCAGCAGGACCTTTCTGAAGGATTGGTCACAGATTTAGTGTTTCTTGTTGTTGTATTTGTCAGTATGTAGACGTGTGTCTTGGTACACAGCTACAGCTACGATATGTAGCTATGCTAACTAGCGCTAGCACTTATCCATGGTAAATAAAAATCATCCACTAGATCTTCAAATCTGCAGACGTGGGGAGTAAAACTGACCTTTGTGTTTATTAAGACAGCCTACAACTAGCATGCCTCCCTCCTAAGCTCCTTGTTAGCACACATTTGTGCAGGTAATGAAAAACGGAGGGGGGATTCAGTATTATTTTATACAGTCTATGGGCTGAACAAGCTCCGAGCTCTGACTCCGTGACAGACCGGATATTGTTGTTATGTAACAAAAACACAGAAGTCTGAAACGGCTCGTTTCAGCACACATTTACAGAAAGGTGGAGAAATCAGAACAGGGGCAGAATGGATTTTTTTCATTCACGGGGGGTTTGTAGACATGCCAGGGACACATATTTCAGGTAGAGAACCATTAAAAAGTCAATTTTGCAAGATATGTCACCTTCAACACTCATGTTAGTAAGTGTTAATTTCTAAGCAGCTAATTTCTACTTTTTTTACACACTTTATAAGGGTTAATTTTTTTAACAACTCATTCATTTGAAACCCTTATGACTGCATGTTTCTGAAGGCCACTTCTTTGCCTCTTGTTACATTGACCGGTATGGTGTCTGCCATCATTCACCTTACGTCATTACATTCCGTCCATGTTATATACGTTCTATGGTATAAATAAAGACATGGGCTATTCACACCATAATATGTAATTATGATGAATTGTGCTGTAAAAATGGGCATTTTGTTATGGACGTTAGAGCTTTTAGAGCGAGCCTCAAGTGGAAGAATGCAGTTTTTTTGCACTTTGGCATTGGCTGCATTTTTCAACATTAAAAAAATGTATACACAAAAGGGTCAATTTTAAATGTCTATTGCATGTTTCCAATGTGTCGACTCAAAAGAAAGCGTTATCACTTATGGAGCCCATTTACAAAAAGGAAAGCAAACAGTAACATGTGGCTAAGTTAAATACATCAATGGTGGAAAATAATAGTTGTGACCACTTCTAGGTCCTGATTTATCCCGCTGTGGCACTGGAAGGGGAAATTATAGTACTAAATCACAGATGCTGTTCTGATTGGCTCCGACTGCATTTCCTATCATCAAGAAACAGCCAGCATTTATCTAAAAAAAAAACAACAACATGTAACCCTATTTCAGTTTCTGCAAAATACAGACATTTTGTAAGAGTTTGGGAGCATTCTGGAGAAATCAAGCACATGATTGAAAACCAGTGGCTAACTGTGGACGATGTGGTAAACCTGTTCACCATTTAGTCTTTCTTGCTTCTTGGGATTTGACAGATCGCTTACACCCATAGGAAAATAAATTTAGGAAGAGATCTCAAATGTGTTTCATTTATGTCTCCTAGACAACAATGAGATCTGTTTGAAAGCAAAATGAGACTACAGCTTATGTCTCCTGTTTCTCATTCTTGCCTTCAGAAAAAAGTTGCAAAAAGTCTCAGCTTAGTCTCCCTTTCAGTTCAAAAGGAGATCTGGTCAAAATCTGAAATGATTCTCAGGTATTTCTCAAGTGTTGTGACTCCTTTTGAGCTCAGGTGGAGAAATCAGGGAGCTCTCTCAATCTAACCTCATCCCTTTGTTTTTGTCAGACTCAGTTTTTGAGTCTCAAGTTGAGCTCAGATGGAGCAAAGAAAGAGCCTGAGCTCATCTTTTCATGAACATTTATAGTGCCCTGCAAAATTAAGATTTCAATGTAATTGTCCACAAACTTACAATTCTCATTAAAACATTTGAACCACTTGCAAGATCAGCTATTTAGATGTCAAAGGATCTCTTCTTTGACTTCACACTATGGTCATTCCTTTACAAGTCTGTTTGGAACAAAACAACTTCACAAAGATTTAGTGGATTTGAGAGACATTGCTAAAGATAGAGATTTCATACCAGGTGTGACAGACCATTTATTTAAAATATGGGCCGCAAAAGGGCTGACCAGATTTAGCCAGATTATTACAGTTAAAGGGGTGGATTCTTTAGGGCGCTGGTGGCCTAGCGGTCTAAGCGCCCCACATACAGAGGCTACAGTCCTCATCGCAGGGGTCGCCGGCTCGATTCCCGGCCGGTTGACCATTTCCTGCATGTCCTCCCCCGCTCACTACTCCCCACATTTCCTGTCTCTCTTCAGCTGTCCTGTCAAATAAAGGCCAAACATATATTTTAAAAAAAGAGAAGAAAATTAATGAGATCTCTCATTTAAGTCTCAAATAAGACTCATGTCATGGTCTCAACTATTTCTCCTAGTGAATTTTAGGAGACACTAAAGAGAAACCAATGAGAACAATTTGAAACTTGAATGAGGCTGAAGTGAAAATCTCAATTTTGTCTCCAGAGACTTAGAAGAGAAAGCCTTGCGCAGTAAAATTTTCCTCTGGGAAATAACAGAGATCATGTGTTTAAAAGCAAGAACCATTATTTATAATCAGTTGAAACATGTTACCCAGGGGTTGATTCTTTTGTTTGATAAAAGACGTCACTTAAACCGTCAAAGTCTAACCAGTAACCATTAAAAAGGGGGAATATTCATTGAGAAAACAAAAGCTTCGTAGCTGACTTATTGATGTTTCACATTTCTTAAACATCAGATTGGAAAAAAAACTTTCAGGTGCAGGTAAAAGAAGGAGTGTACCGCGGTGTTTGAATATATAAAATAAAACGTAGATCCAGCCGTGTTTTCTGAAATCTGCTCTGCCAACTTGTACAGAAAAGGTTTAAATGATGCCGAGTTTAATATGAATTCATTCATGAATATCTCATGAGCCTGTTCAGAATGTGCCATGTCGACTCAATTCAGATAACTTTTGCTGTCGTCTTATTTTTTTTTCTCTTCATGAACAGTCTTGTGGAGTTCACCTTTTCAGAAAATGGGGAAAAAGAAGGCCTGCAATGGCCGCTGAACATGTATTGTCGTCTTTCTGTAACCGAGTCTAAAGCTGACGTTACCAGTGATAATGTGAATCTGTCTTTGTGAAGTGATTACTAAGAACATGCTAGCTGGGTAGTGTGCAAAGGTACTTTACATACCTTGTTTCTATGTTGATGATATCTGTTTGAGTTTTTAAAGAGACCATTTTTATCTTTGAATAGAAAAGATGTAAAACTATACAAAAAGAAGAATTAACTTGAACAATACATTTATAAAAAAAAAAAATAACACAAGAGTGACTATCACAACAATCTATATCACAGGAAGCAAGATGCAGCAATATTGGAGGTTATTCTCACAGTACAATAGTGCTCCAGTGATCCAATAATGCAGCATCTAGCAACTTTTCTGTATTTCCCTTAAGGGTGAAACTGTTTCATTGGGAAAACTTTTGTTTGTAAGTGCAACCACAGCATAGATTTGTCGCTCTGAGTTGAACACAGACACCCAGAAAGAGCAGAACAAATAAAAAGTGGCATTTAACAAACATTGAAACGATAAGAAGGAACAAAGCATGAAGTGTTTGGGGTAAATCGAGGTTTTAAAGCTATGAAATGATGAGAGGTGACAGGATGTTGCTTTTAATAGAATTCTGTTACATAAAGAGGAAACTGTCTCAGGGATGCAAAGATGCAAGGCAGTCACAAGTGTCATAGGTTCAGCTGGAGTAGGGATGTTCTGAAGCAACTTAGTTTTCACAGATTAACCCTCCTGTTATCATCATTCCTGGGTCAATTTGACCCGGGGTATATTCAATCATCCAAAAGTGTCAGAACCACAAAAAATACCAATCAGATTTTTTAAAATCTAATTTTTAACTCCATTACTAACCATTTAAATCAACATTTAGTCCAATTGTGTTCTTTAATTCTCACAGATCATGGTTCAATGAGGATAACTCACTCGTTTTTTAATTAAAATTCATATTAAAACTTTTTTTTAATGTACATTGGAAAGACCTAAATATAAATACAATAGATTTACATGACATAGATTTTTGTTTATTTTATTTTACAACTAGATTTTTTTTTTTCTTTTTATGAAGTGATGTTGATAAATTAACACAACACCTCTTCTGTCACATGCCGCCCAGATTTTTATGCTGCATTAAGCTGCTTTGGAAGGCATATATTGCCTAAAATAGACTTTAAAAGGGTCAATTTGACCCGCAACATAACAGGAGGGTTAACCAACTAGTACAAAGGAAAGAGAAGATGCATAATCAATCAAACACGGCTAAACACAGGATCACAGAATCTGCATGTGAACACTGTCAATTCGGTTTGCTGAGTGTGGCTTACATTAGAAGAGTTAGCACCACCAGCCTTTGGTCCACTCTGCAGGTTAACATCCACATGTCTGTGCTTGATACACACTGTAGGTTGTGGTGAGATGACCAGACACAGTCTACATACGACTATCTCCATCAAATACTGCTCATGGCGCGTCATGGTACTAGATCCCATCTATCATCTGTGCTTGTTTACATCTGGATATTACAGTATTTTAGCATTATGACAGAAGCCACTCAACCCGAGCTACAGCTCCAACTAGTATGACCAGCAAATATGAATCATTTGTTTAACCAAGTAGTAAGTCCGGTGCATCATGCTACTAGATCATGGCGCGTCATGCTACTAGATCCCATCTATCATCTGTGCTTGTTTACATCTGGATATTACAGCATTTTAGCATTATGACAGAAGCCACTCAACCCGAGCTACAGCTCCAACTAGTATGACCAGCAAATATGAATCATTTGTTTAACCAAGTAGTATGTCTGGTGGGTGTGACTGCGTTTAATCATAAGGTCGACTAAACTCTTCATTTGTTATCGGACCATTAACTAGCCTGTCATCAGTTGTTAGCACGGCCATCAGAGTGAGTCAAAGAAGGTCAGATGAGGAGATGTAACCACCTCTCTTGGCTGATACAGAGAGTGAAGAAATGGTTTCTAGACGTATATAATTTTCTTAAAGCCGTATACAACTGACACAGGACCAATCCACTGCGATCTGGCTCCGTGGTCTCTCTTGCCCGTCAACACCCACTGGTTGTGTTTCTCAGAACGCAGCGTGGAGCAGGACCGCCGGACAGCTGAAGTCATGTGACCGAGGTTTTCCCGTGGTAATTACTGAATCAAGGATTCTCCTCATCCATGTTGTCTTTCTGGTCCTCAGAAAACCTCTGACCTTTTGACTCCAGGCCTGGTTCCACTCATCATGACTGTTTGTTGTTGTAGTGAAGTGAAATACGATCTGGTGATAACACAGAGTGTTTTATTCTGAAAGTTAACCGGAGATGGACCAGACACGGGTCTGGTGAACCTTTGCTGTTGTTCTTTATGGTTGTGATATGACTCCTACTGTTGCTGTATGGCCTGACCCAAAACTTAGCAGTAGATCGGCCCATTGCCCTTCCCAAAGTCTGCCGCTGAGTGTTAAAGAGACACTTTTGGATAAAACTGCTGCTCTGTAAAAATGTGTAATATCATGGCGTGTCATGCTACTAAATCCCATCTATCATCTGTGCTTGTTTACATCTGGATATTACAGCATTTTAGCATTATGACAGAAGCCACTCAACCCAAGCTACAGCTCCAACTAGTATGACCAGCAAATATGAATCATTTGTTTAACCAAGTAGTAAGTCCGGTGAGTGTGACTGCGTTTGATCATAAGGTCGACTAAACTCTTCATTTGTTATCGGACCATTAACTAGCCTGTCATCAGTTGTTAGCACGGCCATCAGAGTGAGTCAAAGAAGGTCAGATGAGGAGATGTAACCACCTCTCTTGGCTGATACAGAGAGTGAAGAAATGGTGAAGTCATGTGACCGAGGTTTTCCCGTGGTAATTACTGAATCAAGGATTCTCCTCATCCATGTTGTCTTTCTGGTCCTCAGAAAACCTCTGACCTTTTGACTCCAGGCCTGGTTCCACTCATCATGACTGTTTGTTGTTGTAGTGAAGTGAAATACGATCTGGTGATAACACAGAGTGTTTTATTCTGAAAGTTAACCGGAGATGGACCAGACACGGGTCTGGTGAAATTTTGCTGTTGTTCTTTATGGTTGTGATATGACTCCTACTGTTGCTGTATGGCCTGACCCAAAACTTAGCAGTAGATCGGCCCATTGCCCTTCCCAAAGTCTGCCGCTGAGTGTTAAAGAGACACTTTTGGATAAAACTGCTGCTCTGTAAAAATGTGTAATATCATGGCGTGTCATGCTACTAAATCCCATCTATCATCTGTGCTTGTTTACATCTGGATATTACAGCATTTTAGCATTATGACAGAAGCCACTCAACCCAAGCTACAGCTCCAACTAGTATGACCAGCAAATATGAATCATTTGTTTAACCAAGTAGTAAGTCCGGTGAGTGTGACTGCGTTTGATCATAAGGTCGACTAAACTCTTCATTTGTTATCGGACCATTAACTAGCCTGTCATCAGTTGTTAGCACGGCCATCAGAGTGAGTCAAAGAAGGTCAGATGAGGAGATGTAACCACCTCTCTTGGCTGATACAGAGAGTGAAGAAATGGTGAAGTCATGTGACCGAGGTTTTCCCGTGGTAATTACTGAATCAAGGATTCTCCTCATCCATGTTGTCTTTCTGGTCCTCAGAAAACCTCTGACCTTTTGACTCCAGGCCTGGTTCCACTCATCATGACTGTTTGTTGTTGTTGTTGTAGTGAAGTGAAATACGATCTGGTGATAACACAGAGTGTTTTATTCTGAAAATTCTGATATGACTCCTACTGTTGCTGTATGGTCTGACCCAAAACTTAGCAGTAGATCGGCCAATTGCCCCTCCCAAAGTCTGCCGCTGAGTGTTAAAGAGACACTTTTGGATAAAACTGCTGTTGTGTAAAAATGTGTAATATCTGTTAACTCTAAATTCAGTGGTTTGTGACAGTAAAAAAAGCAAAAACTTAACTAGAATTGACTATCTGCTATCTTTACAAGATAATTTACAGGTAAAAAGTGATTTTTTTGCTGCTCTAAAACAAAGTTGGCCGCCATATTATATTTTATTTTGTGTTGGTAACTGTTTTGAAGCAAATGGCACAGTTTAAATTATTCAGGCTAATTAACAAAGGCATTGGGTAGCATCCTTCCCAACACCTGATCGTGGATTTGAGGCTGTATTGGAGGTATTTTGGATAGAGATATCAGGAATGTTCAGGATTGTATTTCAGTCAGACAACTCACGTTTACTTAATAAGTTTATTGCAGCATACAGTATTGTGTTTGGCGTGTGGGCTCCGAATTTCATTACTCCTCGTAGATTATTTAAATGCAGACATTAGGAGCAATGAGATAGGACTAACCCCCTCGGAGCCCGCAGGTGGAAGCCGGGGAGGAGGTGGGGACAAACTTCACACAGCACTGAGCAGAACAGCAGGAGCACTGCAAGCAGAGGCAGAGACAGGGAGGCTTGCCGTTTAAATAGACCGCCGAATGAGGATGTTGAGATCAGCTGATGGAGAGGTGGTGACGTGTCAGTATGATGAGCGCGGCTCGAGTTGTCTGCCTGAACTAGCTTGCAGGCAGCGCTCCATTTATCATTGTCACAGTTGCATAATCAGGAAGCTGAAGTTGTTTAGTCAAGAAAAGTCATGGGAGACGGGATGTCACTTTGTTTGCAACATAGCTCTTGTCGTGAGACATGAACCCCGGTTTCTTGGGTGGAAATTCAGGGTTTTAGTTGATGCTAACTTTTGATGCATCTTTCTCGCTCTTTTTACGATGTCACCTAACCTCCTCAAACACTCTGTCCTCACTATGTTCACCATGTCATGCCTTAACAATGTTGATATGGGTCATTACCACGTTACCAACAAATGATAACCAGACGATTGGGAGTTGGGGCATGCAAGCAACCAATTTCATGGGCTGATAACCTGCAGGAGTAAAAGCTCAGACACCTTCAACTATTCGTCGTTTTCATCTAAGCTATAATCGTTTTGTGCTTTAGCTGCTGTGTAACTATTCGCTTTGTCTCCATGACCTCATGAACCAGTGCCAAATCTCATAAGAGTCCTAAAAGACGTGTTTGAAATCACTTGTGAACATAGTCATGCACTTCAAATGGAGAGACAGATTAATTGAAGCTGAGACCAAAAGGGATAGTTCATTTTTTTCTAAGTGGAGTTGTCTGAGATACCTGCCAATAGCATTGCAACACATATCCATATAGAAGGTCGATTACACCGAGAACAGTGCTTTGGTTGAAGTTTGTTATAATGAACTGAATTACTTGGTAGATCTGGTCCCGTCTGCAGCAGTTGATAGCCTAGCTCCTGTTCCAGTTCAATCATCAATCTTTATTTATATGGCGCCAAATCACAACAAACGTTATCTGAAGACTCTTCCCAAACAGAGCAGGTCTAGACCGTACTCTATTGTTCTATTATTAACAAAGACCCAACATCAAGACAGGATCAGATCCAGTCCCATCTTACAGACAGGACTCAGTCTGATCTCATCTTAATCCACCATGAGCAGAGCACTTTGCAGCATTTAGCAAGTTACAGTGGCAAGGACAAACTTCCTTTAACAGGCAGAAACCTCCAGCAGGACCAGACTCATGTTAGACACACATCAAATTGGGGTCTCAGCAAAGAGAGAGAGAGAGAAAACGCAATGAGAGAGATGATAGGGGTGAGAGGGATAGTAGTAGTTGTAGCAGCAGGTCTACGGCAGAGATCCAGAGGAACCCAAGAGACAAGGGAGCTCAGGGACTCCAGAAAGGTCTATGGTTAGTAACTTTAATGGGACAGGGAGAATCAAAGTGATAGGCAGAGAGGGAAAGACAGGATCCGAGTGTGTCAGTTCCCCCGGCAGTCTAAGCCTATAGCAGCATAACTAAGAGCTGGTCCAAGCCTAAGCCAGCTCTAACTATATAAGCGATGGTTCCGCAACCGTAGCTAAAAGCTATCTTTGGGTATCCTTTTCCAAATACAACACAAGAACTCTTTTTTACCCCAGTTGTACTAACCACAGCAAATAAGCAAATCAGCCCCCTGTAGTTGTTCCATCCATCTAGTATCTATACCGCTGAGAGGAGGGGTACACCATGGACATGTCGTCAGTCCATCACAGTCCCTCCTGCAGTTTTTATTGCAAAGGATTTGATGTGTGTGTTTTGACATGAACTGTTGCTTTCCCTTGCTGAGGCCTGGACCTCCTCACATGTCAGGTCTATGTTCTATTATTAACAAAGACCCAACATCAAGACAGGATAAGATCCAGTCCCGTCTTACAGACAGGACTCAGTCTGATCTCATCTTAATCCACCATGAGCAGAGCACTTTGCAGCATTTAGCAAGTTACAGTGGCAAGGACAAACTTCCTTTAACAGGCAGAAACCTCCAGCAGGACCAGACTCATGTTAGACACACATCTGCTGAGACCGTGTTGGAGAGAGGGATAGAGGGAGATGAAGAGAGAGAGAGAGGGGTGAGATGGATAGTAGTAGTCTTCTGTGGCTAATAGTATACACTTACTATTGACAAGTATTTTATACAACACCACTTCAAAAGAACCAAACTATCACTTTAGTTGAAACCTAAGAACTGAAATGAGGGTAAATCCATTGTCTTGTGTCTTTGATATCTACTTGAAAAGTTTCATCAGTTTGTTTTGCTTTCATTTTCCCTATCTAATAAGCAGATGCACACTTTAAGTTGTATTTTGGCTGTGCTTGATTTTGAAAACATCTTTGGCTCTTAATTCTTCAGTGATCTTCTTATTTTATCTTTCAATCATTTATTCTTTAGCTCAGCAGCTTGGAGATGACTTCAAGAGAAAGCAGTATTTACACATTGCATTCAGATTTTAAACTGACTCTATTATCTTCCAGGAAAATATATAAATGAGAACAACCGGGAAGTAAATTCAGCATAATTTCATCCTGCCCTCTATCAACATGGTGACGATGGAGGACAGGAGGGCACTGCACAGAGCTTTTAGCCATCTCTCTCCCAAGCTTCTATCCTTCCATCAAAAAACAGACGTACAAACTTGTTATGCTGAGTTCGTGCAGAGCATAGACTGTATAAAATATGGACGTAGTATCCGTGACGTCACCCATCTGTTCCTAAGAGCTGTTTTGAAGCAAATCGACGGCAGCAGCCATATTGGTAATGCGGAACTCAACTAGGCAGAGTGTGACGTAGTGTGAGTCTCTTAGCCAATGGCTGTGTGTTCCCGACCGGGAGTCACGTCAGTCATGTCCTTATTTGGGCAAAACTCATAATCTTAATATCTTCTGAACAGTCACGTTAGAGAAAAATTCACCCCCCGTACAGTGTGTGCCATTAGAGAGATTAGCTTCGTAGGGCCAAGCTGTTTTTGAACCAGGCTGTAAACATGTTTATTAATGCTGCAAAGATCGTCTTTTTCCCATTCATATCTATGTGGTTTCCGGTGTTTCTGCAGCCAGCCTCAAGCGGCTTTTCGATGTATTGCAGTTTATATCACTTCCGCATTGGCTTCATCGTTTGAGATTGGAGTTTGCCGCTTGGTGCAGAGTCAGAGTCTGCGCTGGTAAAAATAGACTCAGGGTGCAAAAACACTGGAGCAAGAAAAAGAGCAATGAGTCAGACACTCAGGACCCAGACCCTGTGGACACACGCAGTCATTCGTATTGACTTAAACAGCAACAGATTGTCTGTAGCAGCTGTGATGGCGCCAGATCACGACAAAGCCAGATGCCGTGTACATTGGCAGTTAATCTGTTTGTGTGAGGCACGAAGTCATGAGTAAATAAGGGCCAATTCAACTGAATGGTGAGTGAGTACTTCAGATTTGAATGATTTTAATTCTGTGAGTTGTTGAGAATGGCTCTGCTCAGAGATCACAGCCAGTGAAGCAGACAGAAGGGAAAGAATGAGGTTCCGCCTGAATAGAGACCAACACTTAACATAAGCGCACACTCTGCATTTCTCCACAAGTTGTCCACTTGTTTTTCTCAGCCATCCAGATCATTAAAAGTCAAAAACAACTTGACTAAGTGGTTGTAGCTAACAATTTTTCCCACTTAACCAAAAAGCTGCATCACTTGAGTATATAATTTGGCTGACTGGGGTGTTCAACTGGTTGGACCAAGACCAAGCTGCTCTGAATGCCTATAGAAATGTACAGAACAATCCCCGTTTATACAAACGACCTCCGACACGGCCCCAAACCATGTTGAATACACCGTGTCCCAATTTGAGGGCTGCATCCTGCAAAGGGCACACTTTTAGACCAATTGAGTGACAGCTCTGCTTCATAATTTTCATGGCCAACAAAGGAAGCATTGGACGCTTCCTTTGTTGGCCCAAGATACCATGAAATTCATTGGGCGCCAATTAAAACAAGGTGATGGTCTGGTAATACACTTTTAAATTCAAGTTATTTGTTTCAATTTAATCAAACAGCTGGTGATATAGACATCAGAAGAACCGGGGAACTTCAAATTATTTTAAAAACAATAGGTTTGTTTGTGACATTAGCTTTGTTAGCTAGTGCTCAGGTTCAGGTTCAGGTTACTTTATTTGTACCTGAAGGGAAGCTTGTTCTTGTTTTGCAGCCAATGAGATGTTAGTTCAAGACAAGACAGATGTCAGACAGAAACAAACTACTTCATGTGCTAAACATACTAAAATATCCTGAAACTAATACAACATGATAAAATGATAAATGTGCTAAAGGTTCCATTTAAATGGCATATCAGAAAATAATCAACCAATAAAAACTGAATCTGGTGAAGCTCTTGAGACTGCAGGGCATCAGGATTGGCGCTTGGGTAAAGGTCAAGCTGCAACTTCCAGTCAAGAGAATTGAAGCCAATGCGGAAGTGTTAAAAACTGTAGTTCATCGAGTGTCCACTTGGGGCTGGCTCCAGAAGTACCGGAAACCACATACACACCCATTCAAAGAAGCTGATCTTTACAGCAGAAATAAACATGTTTACAGCCTGGTTCAAAAAACGAGTGTAGTCTGGATAGCTCTTATCTCGATCGGCACACTCTGAACAGGGGGTGAATTTTTTTATAACATGGGAAATTTTGAGGCAATTTAGAGGCACAGCTGACTTGATTGACAGGCGGGAACACTGTAGCTGTTAGCTAGGAGGCTCAAACCCCACCTCTCTTATGTGTTGTGTTCAACATTTCCAAAATGGCTCCAGCCGATGATTGGCTTCAAAACAGCGTTTCAGAAACAGATGGGTGATGTCACGCATACTACGTCCATTTATTATACAGTCTGCAGTAAAGGCGGGAACAGCTAGTGACATAAACAGGAAATCCTCCGTGGATCAGACTGTCTATTTTTAGTTCTGCCCACACAACCGAGTACTTATCAGATGGTGTCATTCGAAGGAGGCTCCCCTCTGAACCGAGACACAGTTTTCTAATTCAGTCTGCTTTGCAATTTTTTTTTTTGCATCCAGCACAGAGACCCTGACCTGCCTGATTAAAAGAGTGTGAGAGGTGCTAACACATGCAGGATGTGTGGCCATCGTGTTGACCCTGGTTTAACCTGTTTTCAAAGAGCCGGCTCACACCTCATTGAACACTGCACCCCTTTCAAAGTGCGAGCTATTATAGACATACACTCTGACATCTTCTTGTGATGTTCTGGTTGAGTGACCATCTGGAAGGCTTGTTCATTTGCTGTGCATATAATTAGAAGCAACTTCTATAGGGCCCTGTACACGCTGAGTGCATCTGAGTGTTGTTTCGTACTCTACAATTACGGGCCATTCATCATGGTTAGAGTTTGAAAGCATTCAATTGAATTACTCCTAAAGCAGAATTATGTAGGAATTCCTAGAGCATAATTTGGCTCAGCTTTGGGAAATTGGCAGTTAAGCAGTGTTTTACAAACTCAGAAACCTGGGCAGAAGTGGGACAAGGATGCAGAAATCTAATCCTGTTTAAGATCAGGAAACAGCACAAACACACACACAGAGGATCTGACAGTTTGTCAGACTTTTTGCTTAAAACCAAGTGTGGCTTTCATTTCTAAATGGCATACATAAACCTTGAAAATTACCAGAGTTTTGGCACTGATTTACATTTGAGCAATCATTTAATTCCTTTTATACTCAACACATTTTAATACCTAATTCTAGGAAGTAAAGATAAAACACAAAATCACAAAATGTTCTTGGCATAATTTGAAGTTCACCCTCCATGTTTTTTGTATTTTTGTTTGATTTGAGTCACTACCTGCAATCTTTTCCTCCTGCCAAAGCAGTCAGGGGTATCAGCAGTCGTTTAACACACACCACACGACTCCTTCGTTGCATTCTTGTTCCTTTTGAGACATTTGGCACTGACACAATGTTAAAGCTAGGGTTGGTAGTCTTGGAAAACTAGCATGAATTTGAATGTAGCTTTTCCTCATGACTCCGTCTAACCCCTCCCCTCCTCCCTCGAAGCTCCTCCAAAACGACGCCCCCCCGCTCACATGCACGAGCGCCGCTGATTCTCGACCATATGATGGTGACTGATTCAAAACCGGTCCTCACCAAAACATTATCATAGTGAAAGTTAAAAACACAAACAAACATGGCTGCTGTTAGCACTCACAACTATCATGCTAGCATTATCCAGTTGTACTGGTGACACGATATCAGGAGAAAAGTTATAACACATATATAATACTGTAACAGCTCTACTGTTTGTTAAACGTGTTCAGTGTAGATGTTCTTAATTCCTACAGTGTTGACAGTCAGTGAAGGCATCAGGAGAGGTGTAGAGTGTGTGAGTGGGAGAGAGGAGAGGAGAAGTTTTTCATTCATTCAAACATTGATTGTTGTTTTGTTGGTTGGCGTGATCACGGCCGACAGTGACCGGTTATTAAAGCTCAACGTGTTCACGAATCGGCCCGTCATCACTACAGCGTCCGGACGGACGCTACAATACATATATATTTTCTGTAGGACTTACTGAACGTCATTAATTATTCTGCTTGTTGGTGAGAGCTTTTTAGACTCTGATCCGGACTACAGTCCTGAGCAAAGCACCTCATCAGGTCAGAGGGGACAGGCCCGAGGACGAGCGAGAGGGGCAGTGAGTAGAGTCAGGGGAAGTAGAGGCAGGAGACGGGGACTTGGAGGAGTGCACGCCGGGGAAATGTACGCGCAGGAGGAGGGCAGAACGGCTGGACGGGATTTGATTGGTTTAAAATTTGGGGAGCCAAAACACGGTGATTGGTTGGTGTTTTCCCAGGTTTACTCCGGCTGTAGATAACAGCTTTTTTTCACTCTTTTTTAGGAACACATCATGTAATGATTGCCATCAGGACATAAAGATCATTTTAACCAGTATGACAAAAAGTGTATCTAAATCTGATTACCAACCCCAGCTTTAAGTGTAAACTCCAGTATTGAATGTAATAAATTTGTACTATTTGGTGCCTGTTGTGAAAAGAAAAAAACTCTTATCATTATGATTTGTTAAATATGGATTAATAACTGTGAATTATTTTGTTTGGGGGCTCTAAAAACTCTTTGTACCTTTGTAAAGCCTGCATGTGAATATTTTGTGTATTAGCATGTTTGTTCGTTGTGTCTGCACCTACATGTTCTTGAATATTGTTAAAGATTTGAAATATTTCTTTGTAAGGACACAGAAGCTGATTGTAGTTTTATAAAGTAATGGAGACAGCAGGTTTTTATATACAGCTCGGAAGTAATGGTGTCCTATTTATTTGTGAAGGGCTATTCGTCACATTATCTATTACCTCTGTGATTGTCTGCACAAAATATTGCTGCAAGGTTCAGAGAAGAGGTTCCGAGTTTAGACAAAGGCTTGTGGTATTATGACTATTTTTCTTTGTACATAATGTGATGTATTTTAATAGAGAAAAGAAATGGGAACTCAATTATAAGAAGATTAAGAATGATGAAAACTGCTGTGCCTGTGGGAAAAAGCTAACTCCCATAATGAATATAACTTCAAACAGATTAATTCTCAAATCTCTGACAGCACAAAGAGTCAACCTAGAGACATTAATCAACATGGACTGCTACGTTGAGCACACACACATATTCTGCCTTTGTTGGGATTCATACAGAGGAACGGGCATACTTTGAACACAGCAGGGGGTGCAATGTTGGGAGCGTGTTGTCTAGGTGTAAGATATGAAAAGGCGGTACAGGTTTATGAGCTTAAAGGCTTCACAGCAAGCTGGAATCTTAATCAACAGACAGGATTTTATAACTCTGTTAAGTACCCCTGGCAGACAGTTTGATCTCCTGTTGTACTGATTGTGAGGTTTATATATTTCAGCGTGGGTCAACAACCTTGTGTGTTGTTTTGCTTTGGCGCTGTGCAATGTAACACACACACACTCAATGGTGAACAAGCTCACTTCAAATAAAGGATAGACCTTGATCTGTTCAGTCAGTTTTCTGCTTAGTCTGTCTTTGTCTGACAGCTGCTGCTGCTACGACCTGGACTTCCTATGACTTTAATGCTTTTTTGGTACCAACGCCTTCTCATTCAATGGTTTTTATTTATTTTCAACACTGTAGATGAATACTGAAGACATCAAAACTATGAAACATCACACATGGAATTATTGAATTCACAAAAAATGTGTTAAACAAACCAGAATATGTTTTATATTCTAGCTTCTGTAAAGTAGCCCCCTGTTTCCTTCATGACAGCTTTGCACACTCTTGGTATTCTCTCAGTCTGCTTCATGAAGTGGTCTCCTGGAATGGTTTTGAATTAACATGAGCCTTGTCAAGAGTTAATTTGCCTTCTTAATGTGTTTAAGACCATCAGTTGTGTTGGTCAGCAGTAGGGTAGTAGGTTAGTACCATACACTCTATAATTAATGGACGTAGTACCCGTGACATCATCCATCTGCTTCTGAAGCGATGTTTTGAAGTTAATCGTCAGCCGTCAGCGGGTGCCATATTGGAAATGCTGAACACAACCTAACTTTGTCCAAGCTAGTGTGAGTTAGTCATGTCCAAGCGTGCCGGACACGGCCCTGGTGGTGAGGCTTTCAGCAGTGTGACTGCCCCCTGGTGGCTGGCTGCAGTATAGGTAAAAAAATCCGTCACCCCCATTCATTTGAATGGGGGAGCAGTCAAACTTTAAAAAATAAATACACGTCGTACGAATGTTTCTCACATCCGTATGCTGTGGTGATATGTAGTTAGTATTTGAGTGTTTTGTGTTCAAGGCCTCTTTTTTCTGAAAAGTTTCTTTTTCGTTAGTTATTAGAGTTTAAAAAAAGGGGTTTTACTTCCTGTTTCCTTTGATTCACAGCCGCCGTAGAGTGAAACTTCAAAGGGCACACAGCGTCTTGTGACATCACGCTGTAGGGCGGAGCTTATTACAGTGGCTTCACAGGCTCTGGCTGCACAATGGCGGCGCCCAGGAGCGGGATTTTTTGGCTTCAGAACCGTACAACGGGAAGAGGCGGAGCAACGCTGTCCATTTTTATTTACAGTCTATGGTCATGTCCTTATTTGGGCAAAACTTGTAAGTTTAGTATCTTTGAAAATACAGAGTTATAAAAAAAATTCACCCCCTGTACAGTGTGTCGATAGAGAAATTAGCTATTCAGACCTAAACTGTTTTTTGAACCAGGATGTAAACATGTTTAATTCTGCTGTAAAGATCGTCTACTTTGAATGGGTGTGTATGTGGTTTTCAGTGTTTCTGCAGCCGGCCTCAAGTGGACGCTCAATGAACTGCAGTTTTCAGCATTTCTGAAAAGGCTTCATATTTGAAGACCAGACGTTTCCGCTTGGTCAGTACACAATGGATGGCCCTCAATGTTATGGCAAAACCATATTATTGCATAGTTTTAATGTCTTCAGTATTAATCTACAATGTTGAAAATAATTAAAAGAAATAAAAAATATGGAATGAGAAGGTGTGTCCAAACTTTTGACTGGTACTATGTCAACAAGAATTTTCAAATAATCACTTTCAGTTTTTATTAACAGCAAACACATTTATTCAATGGTTTGTTTAGTTTTTTTGTGAAATGTCACAAAAGCTGTCTTCGCAAAACTTAAAATAAGCATGAAGCGAACAAATCTGAGATACAACACTGGAGGCAATCCACAGAGAGGAGGTGTTATACTATAATGCAAAGCAGAGCGCTTCTTTTCCACTGCCTGTTGTTTATGTACCAGGACAGTTTAAAGCGGATAACTGCGGCCAGTAACCAAAGAAAAGGGAAGTCTATTTTAAACCTCATCTATTTTTACAGTGATATTTTTGTTGTTTACTTTCAGAAGCACCTGTATGAGTTGAATACAAATTAAGTGAGAGCAAGTTTTGATTGTTTTAGTGCTGGAACAGATCGTGCAATTACCGTAAAATTGGGAGTATGAGTCTCTTTTTGAATACCTTGTTTATTGGCTGAAAAGTGGACTGGATCCTAAACACCAGTGCCACCAATATGTCAGTGGAAAGTACAGAGAGGTATTTTTTGTGTAAGAGTTTGATGCACCACTTTAATAGTCTTATAATATTGTGGTAGCTAGCAGGATTACAGTTCAACATAGCTAAAACAGATGGTAGCAGAAAGAGCTACACAGCTGCACATAACTGCAAGTAGCCAATCCCAATGCCAATCCCAATTGTTTTAGCGCTTGAACAGATCGTGCAATTACCGTAAAATTGGGAGTATGAGTCTTTTTTCAAATACCTTGTTTGATGGCTGAAAAGTGGACTGGATCCTAAACACCAGTGCCACCAATATGCCAGTGGAAAGTACAGAGAGGTATTTTTTGTGTAAGAGTTTGATGCACCGCTTTAATAGTCCCATAAGGATGTGGTAGCTAGCAGGATTACAGTTCAACATAGCTAAAACAGATGGTAGCAGAAAGAGCTACACAGCTGCACATAACTGCAAGTAGCCAATCCCAATTGTTTTAGCGCTTGAACAGATCGTGCAATTACCGTAAAATTGGGAGTATGAGTCTCTCTTTGAATACCTTGTTTATTGGCTGAAAAGCGGACTGGATCCTAAACACCAGTGCCACCAATATGTCAGTGGAAAGTACAGAGAGGTATTTTTTGTGTAAGAGTTTGATGCACCGCTTTAATAGTCTCATAAGGTTGTGGTAGCTAGCAGGATTACAGTTCAACATAGCTAAAACAGATGGTAGCAGAAAGAGCTACACAGCTGCACATAACTGCAAGTTGCCAATCTCGATGGTGGACAGTTTAAACTTTTTGGAACAACCCTTTAAGAAAACCTCCCAAAAAACTAATGTGACTATATTCCAGAGTTTACGGTAATTTAGAGATCACCTGATTGATGATGCAAGTTTTAAAGAGACACTACCAATAAGTAACAGGTATTTTATAATAATAAGTCAGAGCAGATATACCTTGTATAACAGAAGGCTGAATTTAAATGTAGTATACAAAACAAGCAGCCAATTTATTTATTTATTATTGTTCATTTAACATTTGAAAGAGCTCATCCTGGAAAGGTTTGACAATGTAAGTAAATGAATCACGTTGGTTATTTAAAACCAGAGCAACATAAAATGGTTCACATGAATCATTCAAGACGAATCTGGTTACACAACCTCTGGCAGAAGACTACTCTGTAAATCACACATTTGTGTTTATGACTATGAAATTTCCGACTCCTGATAACTCAATAATCTCCAACAGTTGTACAAACACTGATGATTTGTAGAATGAGCTGTCGTTGTGTTCATAGATGGATATGAATGTTGTTGCTGTTATTGTAAAGATGATATGGATAGATGAAAGTAATTTATCCCTCAATGATGTTCTTTGAAACAGAGTGTATTTTTATTCTGCACACTTCTCTGTGATATCATTTAATTTAAAGATCTTTAAATCTGACTTTTTTTGTTTTCACCTTTGAGAGCCTGTCTTTTTAAAATCTCCCACCTGGAAAGAACAGGGCTGTGTCTGAAATCACCACTATTCAAAGTCTTATTTCTTCCCACAGTGTATTATTGTGTGGTCCTGTTTTCACCTGAAGCATTTACTCTTTGTACAGAACTGATGTTCCGCACAGAGCTTCAACCTCAGTCAAGTAAACATTTCAGTCGTATACATTAGCCAATTAACACTAAACAGCCTGCGTTTTAATGAAGGCAGAGTGTGATTTCTGTATTTTCTGCTTCTTCTACCTAGCTGAGAAGCTGGACGTATGCCTTCTGTTATCTGTATAAGTATGTGCTCTGTGACCACATCCAGACCTCTCTTAAAGCTGCTGTGAGGAACTTTTGTTTTGTATCGATTCTGGCGCCCCTTGTGCACAAAGTGATACCTCTTATCTCTTGTCCTAAACATGCAAAAGTAGTGTTTTCAACAAAAACCTCATCCTGTAGTCTTTTAACAATCAACTTTACCAGGCAATGTGATTAGTTTCCAAGAAAATAGTCGAATAAAGGCTGTTCCTGAAGCGAGATGTCCATCATCTGGTCTGAAACCTACCCCCTCAGGGTGGTTTCAGGCATTAAAAATGACAACAGAGAAGGTGTCAGTGTTGCTGCTAATGGACTTGTTTGCTATTGAAGGTCATAAAGAGGCATCAGTATCATTTTCAGTCTGTTTCTCAGCCAGTTCAAAACTCCTCACAGGGCCTTTAAGCATCGTCTTGAACCTCTAACAGCTGTGAAGTGTTGTAAGAAAGAAAAGGTTGCTGTTGCTTGTGTAAGAAACGTACAGAAATGGCCATCGCTGTTGGCAATGATATAACAGTATTATGGAGACTGTTTCCATGAATGCTCATGGGAGTCCGTGTTTTAAGACAAGAAGAGGTACATGCATACAGTCTCCTTTATTCTCCTTTCAGCTGCTTTACATGCTGAACTTACAGCAGGGGTTCACATCTGCTTTCTGTGTGAGTGGTTTTGTTTCATCAGTGATACTCTTATGTGACTCCATGTCCATTATCTCAAGAACCATGATGCAGAAACCTCAGAAGGGCCTGAAAGGTTTCAAACAGTCCTTTTTTTTTTGTCTTTGGAGACAAATTGGGCTGATCTACTAAGGGTTTGCATGTATAAAAACATATGCAAACTTGATAGCACGCGCAAAGCTGATGTACTAACCGGGTGCACCGAGGATTGCGTCTTTCAAATGAGCAAAATAGCACTCAAAAATCATGAGAGAGCACAGTAGGTCACTGTATCAACAGCTATAAAGTTTAGTGAAATTGGCACAGCGGCCCACATCTTCACATACAAACAAAAAATCAACATGAAGTTCTCGGCCTACTCACCACTGTTTGGACGAGCCTTAAGCTCCGCTGACTTGTCCACGATGCACTATATGTCCATTTTCTTTGATCTGTCATTCTCAATAAATAACATGACATGTCCACTCAGTCTCTCCTGTCCCATCGTGCTCATCAAGGGGTTTTTAGTTAGTTTTAACTTGGAGAATGAGCGCTCACTGAGCTGCGCCAGGCAGCTCTGCGTAACTCCTCATCTCGTGCTTGCAGCAGTGTGTTGGGGTGAATTGCCTCAAACATGTTCCCAGTTCCATTTAAGCTGGTGAATCTTTGGGACGGTTGCTGGATGATGATATCAGGCATTAAAAACGTTCACCCGAAAGTTGCTCTCTGGGACAGTGAGGCGACTATCTTCATCCAAGTGATGCCTAACTTTTCTAGAGCAAGAGTGTCGGACTAAGCCTCATCAAATCGCTCTCTAAACTCCATCAAAACACTGACTGCGTTTTGGAGTAGAGTAGATGTGTTTATTTCATTGGCAGATCTTCTCTTTATTCTCACATCATTCACCTTTTCACAGATGGCCTCCCAAATCGCGTTTCTAACGCTGAGATGTCTCTGCTGGAGTTCACCGATGTGTTTATTTCCCTCCTCCACAAAGATCTCCAACTCCATGTCTTCAAACTTCATTAATTGCTTAAGACCACTCTGCTCTCTCAAACTCTCCATGGTGACAGCCGATAGCACACGCAAAATCCTCGTAAAATAGGGCGGTCCGCACCCCTTTTGCACGCGTTATCATTTGCGCACGCAGTCTTAGTAGATCACCCGCAATACGCCCAGAAATAACACGTGCAAAATTATTATTTGCACACGCAAATTAGTGCTTGTTATTTTGGATCTTAGTAGATCAGGCCCATTATGTGCAGGAGTGGTTGTGTCTAGAATTTTCATGAGTTCTAGCATCAAGGTTTCGACCTCCAGGTATCAAAGGACAAGCTGCACCCCTGTTGAAAACCCAATGTCTCCCTCATTCATCTCCCAAGGCTAGCCTCTCACTCTGCAGTCCAGACCCTTATCCCACCTTCAGACATTAGGTAACACATTTCTCACATTAGAGGAATAAAGGAATAAAAAGGTTCCATACGTATGATCACTCACTGTATGTTTTCCTCGCAATAACATGTCCAGAGGTCGGGTTTCACTGGGAGAAAAATGCAGATGTTTTATGCTTTGAACAATTGTTCAGCTCATTTCTGTCTTGCTTTTGTATCAAGAGAAAATAAAACGTGCCCAAAATGTGAGAGGGGGCTCTTTGTGTTCTTGTGAGCAGCAAAATGTCAAAATGTTCATCAGCAAAGATATTGATCTTCAATCTAAATAAAGTGCTAAAAATCTGTCTGTTGCACAGTGATTGATTAAATCAGCATGAAGAAGAACAATGGAAGTGTGACACATGGTTTGGTTAGCAGTATTCAGTTTGATATATCAGCAATGAGCCTTTAATGGCTGCTGGGAACTATGGATAAATCTTTGATCACAGTTCAGTTCTTTGAACTCATGACGCCCTCAGGGAGCTCTGAGATCAGAAGACATCGATATTCAGCCCCCCATGCTTCTTATAAGTCCATTTAAAGCCACCGTCTCAGGGCGCCACTGGCATAGCGGTTTAAGCGTGTGCCCCATATGCAGAGGCGTTGCAGCGGCCGCTGGTTTGACTCCCATATCTCCCCCACTCTCTCTACTGCCCACATTTCCTGCCTCAGTAAATACTAAAATGCCCCAAGAATATCACTTTAAAGCCACTATCTGTGTAGTGAAGAGAAGTTGTGACAAAAACTGGAAGTGACTAGTTGGTACTGAGAACACAAATGGAATGGTGAACGTAAAGATTCATTTTTTGGATGAGCATTTAGAAGGCATTAATCTAGATCCATTAAGTTTGTAGACTATCCACCCATAGGAAAATACTGTGCGTCTAATCTTTAGAAATAAAAGTGATGCATTTCATTAGGAAGTGAAATGTGTGGCAGAAAGAGTGTTTGGCTCTACCAGCCACCTCGCCTTTGTGCATGCCTCGGCTGCCCCAGCACCCGTCGAGGTCGTCCATCTCTCAATGGGGCGCATATGAAGGCATGTTGTCCATTCCATTTACAGTCAGTGAGGACTGTCCTTTTAAGGGCGGAAGGAGAGAGCATGATTGGTTGCAGCTTCTTGAAAGAAGGGAATACGAGCTGAATAGGGCAGCTGCTTTTACAGAGGTCAATGGATGCAAAACACGGCTGGTTCAAAACCAAAATCACTCTGAAAGGCATGTCATCTGAACTGAATGCTGCGGTGACTCATGCTCTGATTCGTTTCCTAGCTCTCTGTGTGGTTTTTTTTGTTGCTACTTTTTTCAATTTGTATCCGCGGGGCACTCAAAAACTCTGAGTGGCTGTTTTTTCTTTTGACAGATAAATTCATGATGCCAGAAATGGAGGGTCATAAACTGCCGCTTTAATAGACTAATAAAAAAAATGGAGGGTGCAGTTTTGCTTAGCAGCAGTGGAATTCCAATGTTGGTTTCCTCTAGCCGCTTCCTGACTACCTAGATTGTTTTAATACTTAGGCATTAATCTAAAAGGTACAGATTGTAACACTTTCATTGTTCCTCATGGCTTGTGTCATATCAAACAGACTTCATAAACCTTGTTATGCAACAATATGAAAATCCAGATATAAAGAACATGCAAGAGGAGAGAGGTCACTGTGTGGAAGAGTTTTAAAGGTACAGTGCGTGGTAATGGGAATATCAAATGATATCTAGCTTCTTGCTTAACCTCTTGAGCTTGAACTCCTTGTCCCTTGAGCAAGACATCGAACCTGACTGCTGAGGGCGTTCCTCCATGTGCAGCCCACTCACTCTGGGATCTTAGTATCAATGCATGTAATACAGTCCTGTTTGAACATGTGTTATATTTTTCAGTCCATGTGTGTGTAAACGTGTTCAACAGCAAAGTGAGAACATTTTAATTTAAGATAAGTTATTACTTTATGATCCCCGTGGGGAAATTCTGTTGTTGCAGCAACCCAGACATAATTACAATCAAGAATATGTTTAAATAAGCAATATAAATGAACGACATCTTGTATTTCTATTTATTTATTTATTTACTTATTTATTTATTTCTGTACCACATATCACTTGATTGTATTGTATTGTATTGTATTTTACATTTTATTTTCCTATCTTGAGCTGGGGCGTGAGGGAGTGGGGTGGTGGGAGGGCAGTTGTGTGTGTGTGTGTGTGTGTGTGTGTGTGTGTGTGTGTGTGTGTGTGTGTGTGTGTGTGTGTGTGTGTGTGTGTGTGTGTGTGTGTGTTTAAAAACAGAAAAAGACTGTTAATTATTATACTGTATTGGTTACATTGGAATAATTTTGCAAAAAAAAAAGGAATATAAAATAGTTACAATTAAAAATAGATAAATAGAATATTACAGATTTAACCCTCCTGTTACCCTCAAATTTACTAACATCTTTTATCCTTGGGGTCAATTTGACCCCAGCAATTTAAACCTCCAGAAACAGATTGTTACCCAGGTTAACGTGTTAGGTACTTCATGTATTTTGTTGCCTACTTAAATAGCCCTTTAAATAAAATATTTTTCAGCATAAACACAATTTAAAGCATTCAGAAGGACTTCATTTTTAAAACAGAACATCAAACTGCTGCGAGTTTGTCATGCTTTCTTCAACCCTGCTTTGTTTCTATGTTATCAAAACGTATGACTCATCATTGAATGTCTTTGGAAACATGGTGGCTGGAAAAATTATATCTCAATCTCAATGGTTATAGTGACCTCAATATCATCTACAACAAATGTGTAAAATGTTGATATTTCTTATCTTATATACAGCTAAAACATCCTGGGGTCAAGTTGACCCCAAGGAACACTGATGCGTAATTTTTTTTTTTACAGGAAATTGGAACATAAACATTTTAATTCTATGTTTTCCCAGTTGTCCCCATTAAATAAGGAAAAGTCATGAAATATGAAGCCAAAAAAATTATTTTAGTCATTAATTTAGAGACTTTAAACATTGAATGGGGTCAAATTGACCCCAAGGATAACAGGAGGGTTAAGATATATACATATGTTACAAATGCTTTAAATAAACAGAATAAAAAACAATAATAATTAAAGCCTCAAGCGGCGATGAACAGGCCCTCGCACATCCGCAGCCGCCGCCTACGCGAGCCACCGCCACAAGTAAACCGCTGTCTGATATTTGACACCACATGATGCGAAAGCAAGATCTGAGAGTATATGCAGCCTTAGGTGGTGCAAATGTTCCAAGTTTTTGGCAGATTGCCAAGAAAACCTCCAAACTTGACAGTGTGCCACGCCCACAATTTTTGTCTGAACAGAATTCCTTTAACAATAATTTAATCGTCAATATGTCGGCTATAGAATGTGCCTTGTTTGGACTGAATTGGAGAAAAACTCTAGGAGGAGCTCTCAAAAGTATGCACCCTTATTTGGGCGTCATTCTTCACATTCAAAGCTGTATGTACGTTTGATGCCCCGCCTCAACGCCTGCCACGCCCACAATTTTAGTCTGAACGGAAATCTTCGAACAGTTTTTAATCGTCAAGGTGTCTACTATAGGTTGCCCTTGGTTTGGACTGAATCGGAGAAGTGGCTTCGGAGAAGATAACGAAAGTATGCACCCTTATTTTGACGCCATTTTTCATGTTCAAAGCTAGGTAGCGCTCTTCCTGTTGAGTTTGGGATATGGGTGCATGAGGCTTTTTTGTGCGTCCTGATGCCATGAATATGGGTATCAATTTTCAAGCATGTAGCTCAAAATAACCTCTATGGGGAGGGGTTTTTGAAAACTGTAGGGGGCGCTAGTGAGCACATTTTTTCGACTTTTTTTGCAAAACCCATAAAATGTCGCAACTTTCCCCAGGACTGATGAGTGTGTTGGATGAGGTGAGATTACGTGCATTTTAAAGTCACAAAAATCCATTTTCCGACGTTTTTTTTGGATGCCCCGCCCCAAAGTCTGCCACGCCCACAATTGAACGTAATTTGTTCTGCTAATTTTTTCCCGTCAATGGGTTTACTATAGGTTGACCTTGGTTTGGACTGAATCGGAGAAAAGCTATAGGAGATGATAGCGAAAATATGCACCATTATTTGGACGTTTTTGGACACTTTTTGGAGCCATTTTTAATTTTCAAACTAGGTGGCGCTCTTCCTGTTCTGTTTCGGATATGGGTGTGAGAGGCTTTTTTGTGCGTCCTGATGCCATTAATATGCGTAAAAAATTTCAAGCATGTGGCTCAAAATAACCCCAATACGGAGGGGTTTTTGAAAATTTTAGGGGGCGCTAGCGAGCACATTTTTGGATTGTTTTTTGCAAGACCCATAAATTAGTAATTTTTTCACCGGGCCTGATGAGTGTGCAAAAATATCTGCGCTTTCATTCACATTCAGGGGTCCAAAAATGCGTTTGAAGTCGCGCGACAAAGAATAAAAATAGATCCTTAGAAATACAATAGGGCCTTCGCCGCCCGCGGTGCTCGGGCCCTAATAATTCCCACTGGGATTGATAACATGTCTTTCTACAGGTTAATGAAACCAAAGTTATTTCTTAACTGAAGGTCATTCTTCCTTTAGACAAAATAAAAAGCTCTGTGGATGAAAAATGAGCAGCTTTCTAGTTTCACTGATCACAACTTCCTAAAAGGCAGAGACAGCCTCAACATGTTCTTGGATGAAATAACACTAGAAGGCTGTGTTGATCATATAAATACTACATCTCCCTCTGTAAACCCTGATCTGGATTTAAATAGTACTTCACAAAAAAATGAGTTTACAACTGTGACATTTTTCTTTTTTGAATTTGCATCAAAATATCTCACATAGATAACACGGACTAGAAAATGACATGACATCATTTACACTACCCACAAGCTGATGAGCAGCTGGTCTTATCATGTAACACCACACACTCTATCCGACGGCCCTCAGTGATGGCTGCTGTGTGGCTGCTCTATTTGGTGTTGTGTGTTGTCAGTGATCTATTGGATTAGTGATAAATCAGCTTGGCTAAACCATCACGTCATTAACAATATGATATTTACAAGGCAACATCTGGAAGCTTTTATTGTTAACTAAACAAACTAGCGTTGTTTGGCTGGACCATAGACTGTATAAATAATGAACGTAGTATCCGTGACGTCACCCATGTATTTCTGAAGCAATGTTTTGAAGCCGATCGTCAGCGGGAGCCATATTGGAAATGTTGAACTCGACCTAACTTTGTCTGAGCAAGTGTGACTTAAAGAGGCGGGCTTTGGGCCTCCTCGCCAGCAGCCACAGTGTTCCCACCTGTCAATCAAGTCACCTGTGCCTCTCACTGGAAGGCTCGTAATCTCAATATCTTTGAAATTGCTGTGTTATGAAAAAATTCATCCCCTGTACAGTGCATGCCGATCGAGATGAGAGCTATCCAAACTACACTCGTTTTTTTGCACCAGGCTGTAAACATGTTTATTTCTGATGTAAAGATCGTCTTCTTTGAATGGGTGCGTATGTGGTTTCAGGTGCTTGCAGAGCCTGCCTCAAGTGGACACTCGATGAACTGCAGTTTTTAACACTTCAGCATTGGCTTCAATTCTCACGGCCGGAAGTTGCCGCTTGGGCTGGACTGCGTGACTATCACTTACTTTAAAGGTGACATATCATGCAAAATCGACTTTTTAATGGTTCTCTACCTGAAATATGTGTCCCTGGCATGTCTACAAACCCCCCGAAAATGAAAAGAATCCATTCTGCCCCTGTTCTGATTTCTCCACCTTTCTGTACATGTGTGCTGAAACCAGCCGTTTCAGTTTTCAGTGTGTTTCATACGTCACAACAACATCCGGTCTGTAACAGAAGTCAGAGCTCGGAGCTTGTTCAGCCGATAGACTGTATAAAATACAGCTCAACCCCTCCTCTGTTTTTCATTCCCTGCACACATGTGTGCTAACAAGGAGCTTAGGAGGGAGGCATGCTAGTTGAGGGCTGTCTTAATAAACACAAGGGTCGGTTTTACTCCCCACGTTTGCAGATTTGAAGATCTAGTGGATGATTTTTATTTTCCATGGAAAAGTGCTAGCGCTAGTTAGCATAGCCACATAGCTACATGTTCGTAGCTGTGTACCAAGACACACGTCGACATACTGATAAATAAAACAACAAGAAACACTAAATCTGTGACCAATGGTTCAGAAAGGTCCTGCTGCAGGCGCCTCTCCGTCAGGATCAGATTCTGGATCAGATTCAGAGGGTTGAAGTAACGCGGGTCTGTGAGCAGCCGTGTATATTCAGCCAACATGTAAACATTAGATCAACGTGCTGGAGAGCCGAGGCCACATCCACTTCCTGAGGGGGCGTGGTCAGAGGGAAAACGGACTGTTCTGAGGAGGACTGAAGAAGAGGGTTTTTCAGGCAGACCAAAATCTGATTTCAAAGTGTTTTTTTGAGCATAAACTTTAAAGACATGTTTTGGGGACCTCTTAGACCAATATATATTGATGAAAAAAGCGTGATATGTCCCCTTTAAATCTTCCTGTCCCATTAAAGTTACTAACTCTAGACCTTTCTGGAGTCTGAGTGCTCCCTTGTCTCGTAGGTTCCTCTTAATCGCTGCCATAGACTCCAGCTGCTACAACTACAACTATCCATCTCACCACTATCATCTCTCTCTCTCTCTCTGTTTAATTCTACTCTATCCCTCTCTCCAGCCCCAAATCGGTCTCAGCAGATGTGTGTCTAACATGAGTCTGGTCCTGCTGGAGGTTTCTGCCTGCCAAAGGAGTCCTGTCTGTGAGATGGGACTGGATCTTATCCTGTCTTGATGTTGGGTCTTCGTTAATAATAGAACATAGAGTACGGTCTAGACCTGCTCTGTTTGGAAAGAGTCTTCAGATAACATTTGTTGTGATTTTGTGCTTTATAAATGAAGATTGATTGATTGATTACATGTCAGTTTAATCAGACACAGCCTGCAAACAACTTTTTCTCCATTTTAAAGAACAAAATACTGACAAACGGCACCACACTAAGAGATACCACCTGTCTCCTGTGCTTGTTTACATCCAGGTAGTAGAGCCTTATAATATAATGACTAGAGGGGGGTGGCTGTGTTGCAGCCTAGACATAACATGACCGATATTTTGTCCAAGCAACACTAAAAATGATGGCTTCCTCTTTATTTTTGCACTATGTTCTACTCACACCAATTGCATTTGAGTGTTTTCAATGCTCAGTCTCTTCAGTGCAAAAAAAAATGCTTCAAAATTCCATCAAAATAAAGAAAATATGAAGCAAAACTGAGCATTTAGAACAGACTTAATGGTCACTACTGAGGGAAGAGGAAGCAACTTTCATAAGAATCTGTTCTGCTGTGGAGTGAACCACCTAAAAGAATTTGCCACATTTCATTAGGAAGTGAAATGTGTGGCAGAAAGAGTGTTTGGCTCTACCGGCCACCTCGCCTTTGTGCATGCCTCGGCTGCACCAGCACCCATCGAGGCCGCCTTATGGCTTCACATCTCTCAATGGACTTTATATGTTTGAAGAAATCAAATCCTACAAATGGAAAAATGCTTTTGTGAGTAAATGGTATTTCAAACCAAAAAGAAATATCAACACGCCAATTAAAAATACTTCCGCCAACACATCTCACTGATATACATCTCTCAATCTAATGTTGAAAACTTCCAACTGGCCTGACCTTGAACATGGAGCTGCAGTCTACTTGTCTATACACTCAAGGTTGAGCGTGATATTGTGACAAGTTCATAGAAATTATCTTGTGTGCTCTGCTTCTTGCTAAATGCATGCTGAAATAGAGCAGCTTCATGACCCTGAACATGAAAAGTAGATATGTGGTAAAAAAAAAAAAAAAAAGGGGATGAATACATGAATAACAAAAGTAGGAGCTTACAGTCGAAAAACAGATTGTAGTCTGGTGTGATCTGGTTCAAACGACCAACAGTTCATCCCCAGAGGCACGCTGACAAACCGCACAGGATGACCCAGAGCTGGTTTCACTCCCTTTACATTTCTTTGATATATGTGTGACTGTTGATCTGAATTTCAGCAGTGGTCAATTAGCAGAGCAGCTGACAGCTTCTCTGCAGATTTCTATGCTTGGTACGCATTAAGCAAAAGCAAAGCAGCCTACGTCTAATTACCAGTTCCTTAGGCTTTAATTGTAGCGTCTGTGCATTCGAATTGAGGTTTTCGATTTGCCCAACAACAGCACAGCCCTATTTCAGATCTGCTCACACCATGTTACCACAGCCAATTAGTAACAAGCAAAAACAGCTGAGATTAATGCCTGCATAAAAAAAAAAAAAAAAAACTGTCAAGCCTCCTTTGTAAGTCAGACATTTTTCAGTGCTGGATGCACAAAAACCAGAGAGCTGCGGAGGAGAGAGAGAGAGCTGCTGCTAGAACTCAGCCAGTTCCCTTTGGGAGGAGAGCTCGAGGAGCTGCAGAGGAAGCAGCTAACCATGCTGGATGTTCAGATGTCACTCAGCCGTGCCTGCAGATGCAGGACTTGGATACAACAACAGATCAGATTGTGCACAGCTACGGCCTGAGAGAGATCACTGTCTTCCTCTATTTAGAAACATTTCTCATTCGATCAAAAAGAAGAAGAAGAAGAAGAAGAGCTGTCGTGGAATATGGGAGAAGTGAGTTCATTAAAGCTTAAGGGTTATTATGGAAATGAAGGCAAACTTTTTATTTCTTTTGAAGAATCGCTGAACTAATCGGAAGAACATCACTAAAAACCTGTTTCTAAAAGTAGTATGGGAGGTAGAGCCTTCAGTTATCAGGCCCCTCTCCTTTGGAATCATCTACCAGTCAGGATCCGGGAGGCAGACACCCTCTCTACTTTTAAGAGTAGGCTTCAAACTTTCCTTTTTGATAAAGCTTATAGTTAGAGCTGGATCAGGCTTGGATCAGCTCTTAAGTTATGCTGCCATAGGCTTAGACTGCCGGGGAACCGACACACTGGGATCCTATCTCTCTCCTCTGTCTGCCTGTCACTTACTTTAACTCTTCCTGTCCCATTAAAGTTACTAACCATAGACCTTTCTGGAGTCCTTGAGCTCCCTTGTCTCGTAGGTTCCCCTGAATGGCTGCCATAGACGTCCTCCTGCTGTGGACGTTCCAGACTCCAGCTGATATGGACGTGCCAGCGGCAACAGCTACTACTACTCGTCTCATCACTATCACCCCCCTTATTCTCCTCTATCCCTCTTTCCAGACCCAACTTGGTTGAGGCATATGTGTGTCTAACATGAGCCTGATTCTGCTGGAGATTTCTGCCTGTTAAAGGAAGTTTTTCCTTGCTGCTGTAACTAGCTAAATACTGCAAGGTGCAATGCTCATAGTGGATTAAGGTAGGGTACCTTGTCTTGGTGTTGGGTCTCTGTTCATAATTTGACAGACCTAGACCTCCTATGTTTGTAAAAGCGTCAGGAGATAACGTTTGATGTGATTTGGCGCTATACAAATAAAGATTGATTGATTGACCGTGTCTGTAGGAAACGATCCCACCTGGGAGACTTGGGCTGTGGTCAGACTGTCCTTTTTTGGTTAGTGTTTAATCAGTCAGTCAATTATTCAAACTGTGCTAAAACTGCAGTCCCTCAAGTGTCCACTTGAGGCTGGCTCCGAAAGTACAGGAAACCACATACACACCCATTCAAAAAGACGATCTTTACTGCAGAAATAAACATGTTTACATCCTGGTGCAAAAAAACGAGTGTAGTCTGGATAGCTCATTTCTCAAATCGGCACACACGGTACAGGGGGTGAACTTTTTCATAACACGGCCATTTCAAAGATATTGAGATTACAAGTCTTCCAATGAGAGGCACAGCTGACTTGATTGACAGGCGGGAACACTGTAGCTGTTGGCTGGGAGGCTCAAAGCCCGCCTCTTTACGTCATAATCACTCAACAGCAGCAATATGGCTCCCACCGACGATTGGCCTCAAAACAGCGCTTCAGAAACAGATGGGTGACGTCACGGTTACTACGTCCATATTCTCTACAGTCTATGTGTTTACCACCTGGAATGCACAGACTTGATTGGCTGGGTGGTATCACATAGGAAGGCTTTATTTGCATGCAATTGGTCTGTGCGTTTCTTTATCTGCTAAACCACTACTGTAAAGACTACAAAAAGCTGCACCGGTTAAAATAGGAGTGCACATATGGGACGGCTTCTGGGTCTGGGCTCGGACCATGGTCAGCCGGTTGGTGACCTATTCCATAGATAAACCATAAAATAGAATAAGACTGAAAGAAAAAACAAAACAACAGCTGGAACAGTTGTGTTGAGCACGCATCAAGCCAAACAGAGCAGGTTGAATGGAAGTCAGACGTGAGAACGGCATGAAGCATCCAGTCAATATCAAAACACAACACAGTGCACACTGGACAAAGCTTCAGAAACGATTCCAGTAGAGCAGAGCGTGTGTCCTTGTACAAAGTCAAACCATGCACAGACGCTTGATGTGGAATCCAAAAGGGTAAAAGCTGTCCCGTCCGTGGGGCACGGAGGTGAAAATCTTAGAGACGCCGACTTTATCAGAGTTTGCCACATTTGACAACACACTGCGAATGCACAGTGGATAGATGTGCTATTTGTAGTCTGCCTGTGCTAGATTGTAGTGTTTACCCAACAGGCCCATGACATCTGTAGCACACTGTAGGTGCAGTCTGATTCTGCAGGCACTGTGGTTTTTCCTTTTACTACCGTCTTCTGAATTCACTCAACAGCTTGACAATTTTCCACTGAGGGAAAGTGGTGAGGAAAAAAGACTGAGCCCTGTCTGTAAGATGGGACTGGATCTTATCCTGTCTTGATGTTGGGTGTTTGTTAATAATAGAACATAGAGTACGGTCTAGACCTGCTCTGTTTGGAAAAGAGTCTTCAGATAACGTTTGTTGTGATTTGGCGCTTTATAAATAAAGATTGATTGATTGATTAGTCATGAAAAAACAAAATGCATCAGCGTCAGGGGTCTCTCGAGCCTCATGCTTTGTGTTTCCACATTTCCTCATTTTCATATTCACTGAGAAAAGAAGCTCTAAATCATTTAATTGTTTTTCTATTGAATCTTGTGGTGATGTCTCTTTCTTACAATTGTATCAGGTAACTTATACCGTTAAATTCTGGGAAATAAGTCACACAGATATAAGACGCATTCTGTTTCAGGGTCTCCCAGACAAAAGGGTTCAAACTGTGTGTGTGCTCTACAAATTCAACTGTGTTCAGAGAAGTTCACAATGTCCTGTTTCAGCGCAACTGTGTTCTTCTTTATAGCACCATCTGTTTTCACCATGGAGTGAGCTACTGGTGTGTTAAATGAGCACAGACTACGGACCCATGACTGTTTTGCCCAGAATCTCACCCCTGACCTCCCCTGTGTACTTATTGCTGTACTTGGAAGTCTGATCAATCATTCAAGCCACCTCTTATCAATTATTTATTGTACCGTGACCTGCTCTGTCCAAACACAGTGTCTCACAGTGTGCTGCTTGGCTACTCTGGATTAAATAGAGAAATGAATCATGGACTACCTACAAGATTTTACATGCAACACTTAGCTTAGCATTTAGACATCACTTAAAGGTGACATATCATGCAAAATCGACTTTTTAATGGTTCTCTACCTGAAATATGTTTCCCTGGTATGTCTACAAACCCCCAGAGAATGAAAAGAATCCATTCTGCCCCTGTTCTGATTTCTCCACCTTTCTGTAAATGTGTGCTGAAACGAGCCGTTTCAGACTTCAGTGTTTTTGTTATGTCACAACAATATCCGGTCTGTCACGGAGTCAGAGCTCGGAGCTTGTTCAGCCCATAGACTGTATAAAATACATCTCAACCCCTCCTCCGTTTTTCATTCCCTGCACAAATGTGTGCTAACAAGGAGCTTAGGAGGGAGGCATGCTAGTTGTAGGCTGTCTTAATAAACACAAAGGTCGGTTTTACTCCCCACGTCTGCAGATTTGAAGATCTAGTGGATGATTTTTAGTTTTCATGGAAAAGTGCTAGCGCTAGTTAGCATAGCCACATAGCTACATGTCGTAGCTGTAGCTGTAGCTGTGTACCAAGACAAACATCGACATGCTGACAAATAAAACAACAAGTAACAGAATCTGTGACCAATCCTTCAGAAAGATCCTGCTGCCTTTCTGGCAGAGGTCGGTTTTACTCCCCACGTCTGCAGATTTGAAGATCTAGTGGATGATTTTTATTTATCATGGATAAGTGCTAGCGCTAGTTAGTATAGCCACGTAGCTACATGTCGTAGCTGCAGCTGTGTACCAAGACACACGTCGACATACTGACAAATAAAACAACAAGAAACATTAAATCTGTGACCAATGGTTCAGAAAGGTCCTGCTACAGGTGCCTCTCCGTCAGGAACAGATTCTGGATCAGATTCAGAGGGTTGAAGTAACGCTATCTGTGAGCAGCCGTGTATATTCAGCCAACATGTAAACATTAGATCAACGTGCCGGAGAGCCGAGGCCACACCCACTTCCTGAGGGGGCGTGGTCAGAGAGAAAACAGAGTGTTCTGAGTTGGGACTTTGCTTCCTATTTGTTTAAAGGGGGTATCCGGCAAATAATTAATTTGATCATCTTGCAGAGTTTAATTTTCAAAAGTTTGTTTCTAATGAAGACTTTACATTCTTCACAAATGAATAATCCTCAGGCTGACATGCTGTTAGGTTTGTACACAGTACATCAGATAAAAGCCCCATAGATGATAAACTGACCAATTGAAATGAAATGATTTTAAAAACATCACCAGTACCTCATCCAACAGCTTCTGGGTGTCGAGGAGTGACCCTTGGATAACTTCCACAGCAGGATGTTCAGATCAGGTCGTCAGAACTTGAGTCAGGTCTCCCACACAGTCATAGCCTCTGAAAAAATAAGTAGATACCATCACAACGAGTAAACCACATCCTTCGCACTGACAGCTATCTAAAAATAACCATGGGTTGGCGACCTGTCCAGGGTGTACCCTGCCTTCTGCCTGAAGCCAGCTGGGATAGGCTCCAGCCCCCCTGTGACCCCTAACGGGATAAGCGGTCAAGATAATGGATGGATGGATGGAATCACAGAAAATGCTTGAAATGTACATCCCTACTCCATATAGTTGGGACTTTGCTTCCTATTTGTTTAAAGGGGGTATCCGGCAAATAATTAATTTGATCATCTTGCAGAGTTTACTTTTCAAAAGTTTGTTTCTAATGAAGACTTTACATTCTTCACAAATGAATAATCCTCAGGCTGACATGCTGTTAGGTTTGTACACAGTACATCAGATAAAAGCCCCATAGATGATAAACTGACCAATTGAATTGAAATTATTTTGAAAACATCACCAGTACCTCATCCAACAGCTTCTGGGTGTCGAGGAGTGACCCTTGGATAACTTCCACAGCAGGATGTTGAGATCAGGTCGTCAGAACTTGAGTCAGGTCTCCCACACAGTCATAGCCTCTGAAAAAATAAGTAGATACCATTACAAGAGTACACCACATCCTTCGCACTGACAGCTATCTAAAAATGACCAAGTGACAAATAAGGGGAGATTACACCGAGCTGTGAGAGAACTAACAAGCAGTCAGACTGACACTCTGGTCCCGAGGCTGATGTCAGCGAGGTCACATCTTACAGGTTGTCTATAAGTTATGATTGTCGACATGTAGGGATCACACTCAGTGATGTGTTTCTAGGACATCTCAAGGTTCATAATAAAGTCACATGTTTGTCTAGAAATGGATTTCGACAAGAAACATTCTGTCGATGTCAGAAGTCAGAACAGAGCAAGAGTTCAGGGAAAGGTTAAAGAGGAATTATTCACTGCAGATTCAGCCTTTGCAAATTCATATTTAGAGACGTGATGATCAGAGTTTGTGAAGTTAAAGGGAAAGTACCCAATGGGATGAGAGTGAGTCATGTTTCCTAGGACATTCAGAAGTCATTCCTCACTTGTTGAGAATGTTATCATCTTATCTAAACAGAGCTGGAGTTTAAGAGCTTGAGGCTGATGCTTTAACACTATTAACTCACTTTCTTTAAGTTTGAACATGCTTGTTTGACCACAGCATCACGTATATTTCACAAACTATAATTAATCTGCACAAGTGCAAAGAATTATACTGAAAAAAACACCTTACAAGTACAAGTTAACAGGAACAATCTGTTAAGAACAGCTTTCAGCAGTTAGCAGTCTGATAGCAGAAGGGATGAAAGAATTGGCATATCTCTTTGTCCTCCTTGGAGGGGCGAGATAGCACAGCTCCGAAGGGCATTAAGGGGACAGATCTTCCTGCTGTGCTCCAATAATTTAGAGCAGACTTCAACAATGGAGTCCAGACTGTTCTTGTGTTTTAGAGTGACCATAAAACCATCAGATCAAAGAAAACAGTTTAAGACTTTCAATAAAAAGCATCATAAAAACTCTCTTTTAAATCAAAGACTAAGACCTTTTTATTTGCCTCTGCCTTCCTATCTTAGCTTATTGTAACTCACTTTAAATGCAAATCTTAATTTTATTTGTAACATATTTCTAATTTTCCTTTCCTTTTCTATGTTTTATTATATGAGTCATTTTAATTGTGCTCTTTAAGCTTGTCTGAATGTTTCCAATGCTTTTAATGTTTGAATGTAAAGCACATTGAGTTGCCCTCGTGTATGAAATGCACTATACAAATAAACTAGCCGTGCCTAGCCGTGCCTAGCCGTGCCTAGCCGTGCCTAGCCGTGCCTAGCCGTGCCTAGCCGTGCCTAGCCGTGCCTAGCCGTGCCTAGCCGTGCCTAGCCGTGCCTAGCCGTGCCTAGCCGTGCCTAGCCGTGCCTAGCCGTGCCTAGCCGTGCCTAGCCGTGCCTAGCCGTGCCTAGCCGTGCCTAGCCGTGCTTTTAGACTCATTTGACACAGGATGGAAGTGGATTAAAATAGTAAAAATGGATTCATCTTTCACCTCTAAAGTGAAATTAAACACTCAAACTAACAAGATGTATCCTCAAACTGTTATTTATATTTACTTATTAATCTGGGTTTTAAGTTTGGAAAGTTTATTTTAGCACAGAAACTGTTTAGCTAGCTTTGACGTCTGTTAGCTAACTTCTGTCATCTGCGTCACATTAGCTCAAACAATAAACCTCTCTCGTGTTTACCACGAAATAAACTCATCCCACCTCTACCCAACATTCAGACATATTTATGAAGTTTTAGTTTCTAAAATTAGCAAATAATGATTAAATACTCACAAATGTCACAGGTTAATGCCATACAGGTTGCTTTGTCTATCAGACATGCGCAGTAGAACGTCCCCATAGTTTAGAAAAGACGTTGGAAACAGACGTTTGGTTTTCACTTTTTCTGTAGGTGTGTTTAAATTCTTCCCCAGCGCACGCCGGTACGTGTGGAGTTAGTCCCACTTTACTCCATTCCTATATCTTCCATTCCACATTGTACCAGCTTTAGCTATGGAATACTAACAGAGGACTTTGTTGGCAGTAGAAGCTCTGATAATATATCCGCAGCTGCTCCCAGGAGGTAACACCGCCCCTGAGGGAGGTAATGAAAAACTCATCTTATAGTATTAATTTAAACAGACTTGGAGTTGCAATAGTTAATTTACAAAATAAGGGATTTAAATATAAATCTAACAACAACAACATATGGCTACAATGATACTAGAAATAAAATAAAAATATAGAAAATAAATACTTTTTTTTTTAAATAATGTTTTGATTAAGATTTTCAGAAAGTTTTACAGAGAATAAAGAATAAAGTCAGACAGAATAACAAACAAAAAAACAAAAAAAAGCAAAAACAAATTAAAGCCGCAAGCGGCGATGTGCGGGCCCTCGTTCAAGCACCGCCTGATGTGCGCGAGTCCCAGATGTGCACTACCGCCTGATTTAAGGCACCGCCTGATGTGCTGCAGGTGTTGCTGTGCTGCCTAGGCTGAAACTGTGAGCTTACCTGTGCAGTTATCAGCATAGCGTACATTGCAGTACCGCCTGTCACCAGTAGGTGCTGCTGTGTCTTTAATTATGTTCTGAAGGATTGTTCATCACAGATCATTATAGAAAGAGTTGGGATCACAAGCATGTTAAAAACAAGTTCTGAGAGTAATTACTCATTGTGTCCATTAGGTGGCGCTATTCATATGACAAACATGTGTATGTATATGAGTTCAGGCTGGGTCCATGATGAAACATGTCAAATTTGGAAGAGATTGGAGATTGTATGTAAATGTCAGTACAACGCATTTCCTGTGGGTGGCGCTATGGCTGTAGAAGATATATGAGTCCATAGGTGTGTTGAGGGATGGACCCTGATCATGTGTATGTAAGATCAAACAGATTGAACACTGTATGAAGGAGCTATCAGTACTTCCTGTTTCATGGCGAGACATCAGAGTTTGAGGCGTGGCCACGCCCACATCCATTGACTTAGGAAGATTCCCTTGACAAATGTTCATCTGCAGTGTGACAACGACATTGTGAGCAAAGCAGGAGTTGATTGGATAAAAACTGTAGGACATGTGATTTTCTGCTGCCAGTAGGGGGCGCTATATGATATTGGTGAATATTTGCCTATAGAGGCGTTCAGGCTGGGGCACTGAACATGCATGACCGGTCTGAGCCTGATCCATTATTGCATATGAGAGATATAACTGTTTAGAGTTTTTCAAAATGTCCTCAAAATGTAGCGAGGTGCCACGCCCACACCGATTGACTTAGAGAAATTCTGTCCGTTATCTTTTGATCGTCAATCTGTCTACTCCAAAATGTGCGTGGTTGGGAGTTGATCGGAGCAAAATTGTAGGAGGAGTTTAAACAAATACGTAATCTTGCGAATCGGGTAAAATCAAAATGGCCGACTTCCTGTTGGGATTTCACCACGACGTCAAGAGGCTTTTTTGTAGGTCGTGGCATGATACCTCTGCAAAAAAAATTTCATGCATGTACGTTGAACCGTCTTAAGGGGCTGGCTCTTTGAAACATAGGGGGCGCTATTGAGCCATTTTTGGGAATTTTTTCACGGGACCACCAAAATGTCGAAATTTTCGCCAGGCCTGGTCCATGTGCAACGTTTGGGGACTTTTGCACCGCGTTAAGGCAACCAAATTGGGGATTCAAAAGTCGGGAGAAACAATAATAATAATAATTAAAGCCGCAAGCGGCGATGTGCGGGCCCTCGTTCAAGCACCGCCTGATGTGCGCGAGTCCCAGATGTGCACTACCGCCTGATTTAGGGCACCGCCTGATGTGCTGCAGGTGTTGCTGTGCTGCCTAGGCTGAAACTGTGAGCTTACCTGTGCAGTTATCAGCATAGTGCACATTGCAGTACCACCTGTCACCAGTAGGTGCTGCTGTGTCTTGAATTATGTTCTGAAGGATTGTTCATCACAGATCATTATAGAAAGAGTTGGGATCACAAGCATGTTAAAAACATGTTCTGAGAGTAAATACTCATTGTGTCCATTAGGTGGCGCTATTCAAATGAGAAACTTGTGTATATAGATGAGTTCAGGCTGGGCCCATGATGAAACATGTCAAATTTGGAAGAGATCGGAGATTGTATGTAAATGTCAGTACAACGCATTTCCTGTGGGTGGCGCTATGGCTGTAGTAGACAAACGAGTCCATAGGTATGTTGAGGGATGGACCCTGATCATGTGTATGTAACTTCAAACAAATTGAACACTGTATGAAGGAGCTATAAGTATTTCCTGTTTAATGGCGAGACATCAGAGTTTGAGGCATGGCCACGCCCACATCCATTGACTTAGGAAGAGTCCTTTGACAAATGTTCATCTGCAGTGTGACAACGACATTGTGAGCGAAGCAGGAGTTGATTGGACAAAAACTGTAGGACATGTGATTTTCTGCTGCCAGTAGGGGGCGCTATATGATATTGGTGAATATTTGCCTATAGAGGCGTTCAGGCTGGGGCACTTATCATGCATGACCGGCCTGAGCCTGATCCATTATTGCATATGAGAGATATTACTGTTTAGAGATTTTCAAAATGTCCTCCAAATGTAGCGAGGTGCCACGCCCACACCGATTGACTTAGAGAAATTCTGTCTGATAACTTTTGATCGTCAATGTGTCTACTTCAAAATGTGCGTGGTTGGGAGTTGATCGGAGCAAAATTGTAGGAGCTATTTACATAAATACATACTTTAGCGGTTGAAAAAATGTACTCCAAGTTTAGCGAAGTGCCACGCCCACAAAAATTGACGTAGAGAAATTCTGTCTGATATCGTTTGATCGTTAATCTGTCCACTCCAAAATGTGCGTGGTTGGGAGTTCGTGGGAGCAAAATTATAGGAGGAGTTCGAACAAATACATATACAAAATAAAGGGGTCAAAAACAGAAAAATCAAAATGGCCGACTTCCTGTTGGGATTTCACCACGACGTTAAGAGGATTTTTTTTAGGTCTTAGCATGACACCTTACCAAAAAAAATTTGATGCATGTATGTTGAACCGTATTATGGGGCTAGCCTTTTCAAATTTCCAACTTCAAGGGGGCGCCGTTGAGCCATTTTGGGGAATTTTTTTTCGGGACCCCAAAAATGTCGAAATTTTCGCCAGACCTGGTGCATTTGCAACGGTTGGGGACTTTTGCACCGCGTTAAGGCAACCAAATTGGGGATTCAAAAGTCGGGAGAAAGAAAGAAAGAAACAAATAATAAGAATAATCCTTAGGGTTACAAGAGGGCCTTCGCCGACCTTGTCGGTGCTCGGGCCCTAATAATCCCTCGGGTTACAAGAGGGCCTTCGCCGACCTTGTCGGTGCTCGGGCCCTAATTAAAGCCGCAAGCGGCGATGTGCGGGCCCTCGTTCAAGCACCGCCTGATGTGCGCGAGTCCCAGATGTGCACTACCGCCTGATTTAAGGCACCACCTGATGTGCTGCAGGTGTTGCTGTGCTGCCTAGGCTGAAACTGTCAGCATACTCGTGCAGTTATCAGCATAGTGTACATTGCAGTACCACCTGTCACCAGTAGGTGCTGCTGTGTCTTTAATTATGAAGGATTGTTCATCACAGATCATTATAGAAAGAGTTGTGATCACAAGCATGTTAAAAACATGTTCTGAGAGTAAATACTCATTGTGTCCATTAGGTGGCGCTATTCATATGACAAACATGTGTATATAGATGAGTTCAGGCTGGGCCCATGATGAAACATGTGAAATTTGGAAGAGATCGGAGATTGTATGTAAATGTCAGTACCATGTATTTCCTGAGGGTGGCGCTATGGCTGTAGTAGATAAATGAGTCCATAGGTGTGTTGAGGGATGGACCCTGATCATGTGTATGTAAGATCAAACAGATTGAACACTGTATGAAGGAGCTATCAGTATTTCCTTTTTCATGGCGAGACATCAGAGTTTGAGGCGTGGCCACGCCCACACCGATTGACTTAGAGAAATTCTGTCTGATGACTTTTGATCGTCAATGTGTCTACTTCAAAATGTGCGTGGTTGGGAGTTGATCGGAGCAAAATTGTAGGAGCTATTTACATAAATACATACTTTAGAGGTTGAAAAAATGTACTCCAAGTTTAGCGCGGTGCCACGCCCACAAAAATTTAGTTAGAGAAATTCTGTCTGATAACTTTTGATTGTCAATCTGTCCACTCCAAAATGTGCGTGGTTGGGAGTTGGTGGGAGCAAAATTGTAGGAGGAGTTCGAACAAATACATACCCAAAATAAAGGGGTCAAAAACAGAAAAATCAAAATGGCCGACTTCCTGTTGGGATTTCACCACGACGTTAAGAGGATTTTTTGTAGGTCTTGGCATGACACCTTACCAAAACAAATTTGATGCATGTATGTTGAACCGTATTATGGGGCTAGCCTTTTCAAATTTCCAACTTCAAGGGGGCGCCGTTGAGCCATTTTGGGGAATTTTTTTTCGGGACCCCAAAAATGTCGAAATTTTCGCCAGACTTGGTGCATGTGCAACGGTTGGGGACTTTTGCACCGCGTTAAGGCAAGCACATTGGGGTTTGAAAAGTCGGGAGAAAGAAAGAAAGAAACAAATAATAATAATAATTAAAGCCGCAAGCGGCGATGTGCGGGCCCTCGTTCAAGCACCGCCTGATGTGCGCGAGTCCCAGATGTGCACCACCGCCTGATTTAAGCCACAGCCTGATGTGCTGCAGGTGTTGCTGTGCTGCCTAGGCTGAAACTGTGAGCTTACCTGTGCAGTTATCAGCATAGTGTACATTGCAGTACCACCTGTCACCAGTAGGTGCTGCTGTGTCTTTAATTATGTTCTGAAGGATTGTTCATCACAGATCATTATAGAAAGAGTTGGGATCACAAGCATGTTAAAAACATGTTCTGAGAGTAAATACTCATTGTGTCCAATAGGTGGCGCTATTCATATGACAAACATGTGTATATAGATGAGTTCAGGCTGGGTCCATGATGAAACATGTCAAATTTGGAAGAGATCGGAGATTGTATGTAAATGTCAGTACCATGTATTTTCTGTGGGTGGCGCTATGGCTGTAGTAGATAAATGAGTCCATAGGTGTGTTGAGGGATGGACCCTGATCATGTGTATGTAACTTCAAACAGATTGAACACTGTATGAAGGACTATAAGTACTTCCTGTTTCATGGCGAGACATCAGAGTTTGAGGCGTGGCCACGCCCACATCCATTGACTTAGGAAGAGTCCTTTAACAAATGTTCATCTCCAGTGTGACAACTACATTGGGTGCGAAGCAGGAGTTGATTGGACATAAACTGTAGGACATGGTATTTTCTGCTGCCAGTAGGGGGCGCTATATGATATTGGTGAATATTTGCCTATAGAGGCGTTCAGGCTGTGGCACTTATCATGCATGACCGGTCTGGGCCTGATCCATTATTGCATATGAGAGATATAACTGTTTAGAGATTTTCAAAATGTCCTCCAGATGTAGCGAGGTGCCACGCCCACACCGATTGACTTAGAGAAATTCTGTCTGATGACTTTTGATCGTCAATGTGTCTGCTTCAAAATGTGCGTGGTTGGGAGTTGATCGGAGCAAAATTGTAGGAGCTATTTACATAAATACATACTTTAGCGGTTGAAAAAATGTACTCCAAGTTTAGCGAAGTGCCACGCCCACAAAAATTGACGTAGAGAAATTCTGTCTGATATCGTTTGATCGTTAATCTGTCCACTCCAAAATGTGTGTGGTTGGGAGTTGGTGGGAGCAAAATTGTAGGAGGAGTTCGAACAAATACATACCCAAAATAATGGGGTCAAAAACAGAAAAATCAAAATGGCCGACTTCCTGTTGGGATTTCACCACGACGTTAAGAGGATTTTTTGTAGGTCTTGGCATGACACCTATCCAAAAAAAATTTGATGCATGCATGTTGAACCGTATTATGGGGCTAGCCTTTTCAAATTTCCAACTTCAAGGGGGCGCTGTTGAGCCATTTTGGGGAATTTTTTTTCTGGACCACCAAAATGTCGAAATTTTCGCCAGGCCTGGTGCATGTGCAACGGTTGGGGACTTTTGCACCGCGTTAAGGCAACCAAATTGGGGATTCAAAAGTCGGGAGAAAGAAAGAAAGAAACAAATAATAAGAATAATCCTTAGGGTTACAAGAGGGCCTTCGCCGACCTTGTCGGTGCTCGGGCCCTAATAATCCCTCGGGTTACAAGAGGGCCTTCGCCGACCTTGTCGGTGCTCGGGCCCTAATTAAAGCCGCAAGCGGCGATGTGCGGGCCCTCGTTCAAGCACCGCCTGATGTGCGCGAGTCCCAGATGTGCACTACCGCCTGATTTAAGGCACCACCTGATGTGCTGCAGGTGTTGCTGTGCTGCCTAGGCTGAAACTGTCAGCATACTCGTGCAGTTATCAGCATAGTGTACATTGCAGTACCACCTGTCACCAGTAGGTGCTGCTGTGTCTTTAATTATGAAGGATTGTTCATCACAGATCATTATAGAAAGAGTTGTGATCACAAGCATGTTAAAAACATGTTCTGAGAGTAAATACTCATTGTGTCCATTAGGTGGCGCTATTCATATGACAAACATGTGTATATAGATGAGTTCAGGCTGGGCCCATGATGAAACATGTGAAATTTGGAAGAGATCGGAGATTGTATGTAAATGTCAGTACCATGTATTTCCTGAGGGTGGCGCTATGGCTGTAGTAGATAAATGAGTCCATAGGTGTGTTGAGGGATGGACCCTGATCATGTGTATGTAAGATCAAACAGATTGAACACTGTATGAAGGAGCTATCAGTATTTCCTGTTTCATGGCGAGACATCAGAGTTTGAGGCGTGGCCACGCCCACACCGATTGACTTAGAGAAATTCTGTCTGATGACTTTTGATCGTCAATGTGTCTACTTCAAAATGTGCGTGGTTGGGAGTTGATCGGAGCAAAATTGTAGGAGCTATTTACATAAATACATACTTTAGAGGTTGAAAAAATTTACTCCAAGTTTAGCGAGGTGCCACGCCCACAAAAATTGACTTAGAGAAATTCTGTCTGATAACTTTTGATTGTCAATCTGTCCACTCCAAAATGTGCGTGGTTGGGAGTTGATCGGAGCAAAATTGTAGGAGGGGTTTAAACAAATACATACCCAAAATAAAGGGGTCAAAAACAGAAAAATCAAAATGGCCGACTTCCTGTTGGGATTTCACCACGACGTTAAGAGGATTTTTTGTAGGTCTTGGCATGACACCTTACCAAAACAAATTTGATGCATGTATGTTGAACCGTATTATGGGGCTAGCCTTTTCAAATTTCCAACTTCAAGGGGGCGCCGTTGAGCCATTTTGGGGATTTTTTTTTCGGGACCCCAAAAATGTCGAAATTTTCGCCAGACTTGGTGCATGTGCAACGGTTGGGGACTTTTGCACCGCGTTAAGGCAAGCACATTGGGGTTTGAAAAGTCGGGAGAAAGAAAGAAAGAAAGAAATAATAATAATTAAAGCCGCAAGCGGCGATGTGCGGGCCCTCGTTCAAGCACCGCCTGATGTGCGCGAGTCCCAGATGTGCACCACCGCCTGATTTAAGCCACAGCCTGATGTGCTGCAGGTGTTGCTGTGCTGCCTAGGCTGAAACTGTGAGCTTACCTGTGCAGTTATCAGCATAGTGTACATTGCAGTACCACCTGTCACCAGTAGGTGCTGCTGTGTCTTTAATTATGTTCTGAAGGATTGTTCATCACAGATCATTATAGAAAGAGTTGGGATCACAAGCATGTTAAAAACATGTTCTGAGAGTAAATACTCATTGTGTCCAATAGGTGGCGCTATTCATATGACAAACATGTGTATATAGATGAGTTCAGGCTGGGTCCATGATGAAACATGTCAAATTTGGAAGAGATCGGAGATTGTATGTAAATGTCAGTACCATGTATTTTCTGTGGGTGGCGCTATGGCTGTAGTAGATAAATGAGTCCATAGGTGTGTTGAGGGATGGACCCTGATCATGTGTATGTAACTTCAAACAGATTGAACACTGTATGAAGGAGCTATAAGTACTTCCTGTTTCATGGCGAGACATCAGAGTTTGAGGCGTGGCCACGCCCACATCCATTGACTTAGGAAGAGTCCTTTGACAAATGTTCATCTCCAGTGTGACAACTACATTGGGTGCGAAGCAGGAGTTGATTGGACATAAACTGTAGGACATGGTATTTTCTGCTGCCAGTAGGGGGCGCTATATGATATTGGTGAATATTTGCCTATAGAGGCGTTCAGGCTGTGGCACTTATCATGCATGACCGGTCTGGGCCTGATCCATTATTGCATATGAGAGATATAACTGTTTAGAGATTTTCAAAATGTCCTCCAGATGTAGCGAGGTGCCACGCCCACACCGATTGACTTAGAGAAATTCTGTCTGATGACTTTTGATCGTCAATGTGTCTGCTTCAAAATGTGCGTGGTTGGGAGTTGATCGGAGCAAAATTGTAGGAGCTATTTACATAAATACATACTTTAGCGGTTGAAAAAATGTACTCCAAGTTTAGCGAAGTGCCACGCCCACAAAAATTGACGTAGAGAAATTCTGTCTGATATCGTTTGATCGTTAATCTGTCCACTCCAAAATGTGCGTGGTTGGGAGTTGGTGGGAGCAAAATTGTAGGAGGAGTTCGAACAAATACATACCCAAAATAATGGGGTCAAAAACAGAAAAATCAAAATGGCCGACTTCCTGTTGGGATTTCACCACGACGTTAAGAGGATTTTTTGTAGGTCTTGGCATGACACCTATCCAAAAAAAATTTGATGCATGCATGTTGAACCGTATTATGGGGCTAGCCTTTTCAAATTTCCAACTTCAAGGGGGCGCTGTTGAGCCATTTTGGGGAATTTTTTTTCTGGACCACCAAAATGTCGAAATTTTCGCCAGGCCTGGTGCATGTGCAACGGTTGGGGACTTTTGCACCGCGTTAAGGCAAGCAAATTGGGGATTCAAACGGCGTAACAAAGAAACAAACAAACAAACAAATAATAATAATAATCCCTCGGGTTACAAGAGGGCCTTCGCCGACCTTGTCGGTGCTCGGGCCCTAATTAAAGCCGCAAGCGGCGATGTGCGGGCCCTCGTTCAAGCACCGCCTGATGTGCACAACCGCCTGATTTAAGGCACCGCCTGATGTGCTGCAGGTGTTGCTGTGCTGCCTAGGCTGAAACTGTGAGCTTACCTGTGCAGTTATCAGCATAGTGTACATTGCAGTACCGCCTGTCACCAGTAGGTGCTGCTGTGTCTTTAATTATGTTCTGAAGGATTGTTCATCACAGATCATTATAGAAAGAGTTGGGATCACAAGCATGTTAAAAACATGTTCTGAGAGTAAATACTGCTTGTGTCCATTAGGTGGCGCTATTCATATGACAAACATGTGTATGTATATGAGTTCAGGCTGGGCCCATGATGAAACATGTCAAATTTGGAAGAGATCGGAGATTGTATGTAAATGTCAGTACCATGTATTTCCTGTGGGTGGCGCTATGGCTGTAGTAGATAAATGAGTCCATAGGTGTGTTGAGGGATGGACCCTGATCATGTGTATGTAAGATCAAACAAATTGAACACTGTATGAAGGAGCTATAAGTACTTCCTGTTTCATGGCGAGACATCAGAGTTTGAGGCGTGGCCACGCCCACACCGATTGACTTAGAGAAATTCTGTCTGATGACTTTTGATCGTCAATGTGTCTACTTCAAAATGTGCGTGGTTGGGAGTTGATCGGAGCAAAATTGTAGGAGTTATTTACATAAATACATACTTTAGCGGTTGAAAAAATGTACTCCAAGTTTAGCGAAGTGCCACGCCCACAAAAATTGAGTTAGAGAAATTCTGTCTGATAACTTTTGATCGTCAATCTGTCGACTCAGAAATGTGCGTGGTTGGGAGTTGATCGGAGCAAAATTGTAGGAGGAGTTCAAACAAATACATACCCAAAATAATGGGGTAAAAAACAGAAAAATCAAAATGGCCGACTTCCTGTTGGGATTTCACCACGACGTTAAGAGGATTTTTTGTAGGTCTTGGCATGACACCTTACCAAAAAAATTTTCATGCATGTATGTTGAACCGTATTATGGGGCTAGCCTTTTCAAATTTCCAACTTCAAGGGGGCGCCAGTGAGCCATTTTGGGGATTTTTTTTTCGGGACACCAAAAATGTCGAAATTTTCGCCAGGCCTGGTCCATGTGCAACGGTTGGGGACTTTTGCACCGCGTTATGGCAAGCACATTGGGCATTGAAACGGCGGAAGAAAGAAACAAAGAATAATAATAATAATAATAATAATCACTCGGGTTTCAAGAGGGCCTTCGCCGACATTGTCGGTGCTCGGGCCCTAATTAAAGCCGCAAGCGGCGATGTGCGGGCCCTCGTTCAAGCACCGCCTGATGTGCGCGACTCCCAGATGTGCACTACCGCCTGATTTAAGGCACCGCCTGATGTGCTGCAGGTTTTGCTGTGCTGCCTAGGCTGAAACTGTGAGCTTACCTGTGCAGTTATCAGCATAGTGTACATTGCAGTACCGCCTGTCACCAGTAGGTGCTGCTGTGTCTTTAATTATGTTCTGAAGGATTGTTCATCACAGATCATTATAGAAAGAGTTGGGATCACAAGCATGTTAAAAAGAAGTTCTGAGAGTAATTACTCATTGTGTCCATTAGGTGGCGCTATTCATATGACAAACATGTGTATGTATATGAGTTCAGGCTGGTCCCGTGATGAAACATGTCAAATTTGGAAGAGATTGGAGATTGTATGTAAATGTCAGTACAACGCATTTCCTGTGGGTGGCGCTATGGCTGTAGAAGATATATGAGTCCATAGGTGTGTTGAGGGATGGACCCTGATCATGTGTATGTAACTTCAAACAGATTGAACACTGTATGAAGGAGCTATAAGTACTTCCTGTTTCATGGCGAGACATCAGAGTTTGAGGCGTGGCCACGCCCACATCCATTGACTTAGGAGGTACCCTCTGACAAATGTTCATCTCCAGTGTGACAACGCCATTGTGTGCGAAGCAGGAGTTGATTGGACAAAAACTGTAGGACATGTGATTTTCTGCTGCCAGTAGGGGGCGCTATATGATATTGGTGAATATTTGCCTATAGAGGCGTTCAGGCTGGGGCACTTATCATGCATGACCGGCCTGAGCCTGATCCATTATTGCATATGAGAGATATAACTGTTTAGAGATTTTCAAAATGTCCTCCAGATGTAGCGAGGTGCCACGCCCACACCGATTGACTTAGAGAAATTCTGTCTGATGACTTTTGATCGTTAATGTGTCTGCTTCAAAATGTGTGTGGTTGGGAGTTGATCGGAGCAAAATTGTAGGAGGAGCATACATAAATACATACTTTAGCGGTTGAAAAAATGTACTCCAAGTTTAGCGAGGTGCCACGCCCACAAAAATTGACTTAGAGAAATTCTGTCTGATAACTTTTGATCGTCAATCTGTCTACTCCAAAATGTGCGTGGTTGGGAGTTGATCGGAGCAAAATTGTAGGAGGAGCATACATAAATACATACACAAAATAATGGGGTCAAAAACAGAAAAATCAAAATGGCCGACTTCCTGTTGGGATTTCACCACGACGTTAAGAGGATTTTTTGTAGATCTTGGCATGACACCTTACCAAAAAAAATTTCATGCATGTATGTTGAACCGTATTATGGGGCTAGCCTTTTCAAATTTCCAACTTCAAGGGGGCGCCGTTGAGCCATTTTGGGGAATTTTTTTTCTGGACCACCAAAATGTCGAAATTTTCGCCAGGCCTGGTGCATGTGCAACGGTTGGGGACTTTTGCACCGCGTTAAGGCAAGCACATTGGGCATTGAAACGGCGTAACAAAGAAAGAAAGAAATAATAATAATAATAATAATCCCTCGGGTTACAAGAGGGCCTTCGCCGACCTTGTCGGTGCTCGGGCCCTAATAATCCTTCGGGTTTCAAGAGGGCCTTCGCCGACAATTGTCGGTGCTCGGGCCCTAAAAAACAAAACAGGGCTTACATTATGCTGTATGGCATCACTAGCACAATATTTCTTAAGACAAATCTTTGAAGAGAGGTAAGCGGTGAGCAGTAAAATCAGACACTGTCAGGGAACTCTGAAAATAAATACTTTAAAATAAATAGCACAATGGTAAAATTGTTATTGATTAAAATTAATTAAAATATAATGAAGTCTTAACATTTATAAAACCAGTGCATTTAATCAGAAATCAGAAGTACTTTATTTACCCAGGGGGGAAATCCAGTCATTACAGTTGCTCCTATACACAATAAGTAAGAATATCAAACAATATTATTAGAATAAAGTAATTAATAAGATATAAATACAAATACAATCACAATTATGATAATAAAAGTAAGTACATGAGGACAAAATAAGCTCTGTAGAAAATACATGGTTGAAGTCCCCGGAGAAGAGGGCACTCTGGTGGTCTGTCTGAAGTCTGGTTATGGCAGCGTTGAGAACGTTGGGCGAAATTATGCAATTTATATACTTTTAACCTCTACACACACAGAAATAATTTCTGTAAGAAAGGCAAATATTTCAAATTTGATCTTATATTTTCCAAAACTGTCACAAGTTTGCATAATCTGTGTCTAAAAAGTCATATTCTGCATATTGTGCAGCTTGTAATCCACCAAGCTTTGCTTCATAATCACTGTGTAGCACTACTATACCAGCCAACATCAAAACCAGACACCCTGGTGGCCACAACAAATGCAGCCTTAATCCCATTAAATTTACTGTCACAACATTTCCAACCATGCTACTCCTAATACTTGGTTAAAGAATGTATGTTGAATATGTTGAAGTTTCCTTTTCATGAGCAAATATGATTTATGAATGGCCACCAAATGAAACAGAGTATTTGAGTTGTGCATTGTATTGTGTGGACATTTGTATGCATGGTCATATTTCAGGTATTGTATGAAATCCATGTTATTATTAACAGTCTCCTTTGAAAATACAATATAACAAATAAAGTGCTGTGTAAAAGAGGATTGGCTTTGACTGGTGTTTGGTTCAAACATGCAATGCGTCACTGAGTTTTTACTACATAAACAGAAATTCTCCTCCTCTATAACACACTGAGACACACTGCGGTAACACAGCTTACACAGCTGGGTTAATATCACAGATAAAAGGGAAGCTATATGCTGCAGGGGATAGTGTGTATGTGCGTGTGTGTGTGTGTGAGAGAGAGAGAGAGAGAGAGAGAGAGAGAAAGAGAGAGAGAGAGAGAGAGAGAGTGGGATGACAGTGAGGCAGAATTAATAAACTGGGTGGATAAGCAGCAGCAGCAGCAGCTCTAGTGTTGTGGAGTCAGAGCAGTCAGGAAGGAAGAATTCACATAACAGCTGACAGTCTAGTGTAGACTGAGTCATTCAGTCCAAGGCTGTTTGCATTCACACCGTCAGTGTGCTAGCTTAATAAGAAACAGATTACATTTATACACATTTTAATAAATCTATCTATAAAAATGTATTTATGAATTGCCATACATCACAAATACAGTTCTGCCATGGCACAGGTCTACTGTCTTCTTATATAAAGGATATTCTAGAGTGCACTGGTGTTTGTGCAAATCAGGATCCCGACAGGGTGAGGGAGTCAGATTGGCAACGTCTTTATCCTCTTTTGAAAACGATTTTTTATCGATGTGCTTTTACAGGAGATGTCACCTGAGCATGTTTTAATCCTGATATTTGTTTTACTATTTTTTAGGCATTTTCACTGGCAGCAGTTTATAATTTTTATAATTAGGGCCCGAGCACCGCTGGTGGCGAAGGCCCTATTGTAACCCTAAGGATTGTTCTTTCTTCCGCCACTTAAAACGCATTTTTGGACCCCTGAACGTGAAACCAAGGGCAACCTATGTCAGTAGCGCCCCCTAGAGGTAAAAATAACATGCTACGCATAGTTTTTTTGAGCTACATGCATGAAAAGTCCTACATATATTCATGGCATCAGAAAAAAGCCTCTTGCACTCATATTTGAAACTCATCAGGAAGAGCGCCACCTAGCTTTGAACATGAAAAATGGGGCCAAAATGGGTCCGTGCAAGGGTGCATACTTTTGCTAATTTATCCTAGAGCTTTTCTCCGATTCAGTCCAAACTAGGCACATTCTATTGTAAACCCATTGAGGATTAATACAAAGTAAAGGCATTCCGTTCAGACGAAAGATGTGGGCGTGGCAGACTTTGGGGCGGGACATTAAAAAAAAACGTCGGAAAATTGATTTTTGTGACTTTAAAATGCACGTAATCTCACCTCATCCAACACACTCGTCAGTCCTGGGGAAAATTGCGACATTTTATGGTTTTGCAAAAAAAGTCGAAAAAATGTGCTCGCTAGCGCCCCCTACAGTTTTCAAAAACCCCTCCCCATAGGGGTTATTTTGAGCTACATGCTTGAAAAATTTTACCCATATTCATGGCATCAGGACGCACAAAAAAGCCTCTTGCACCCATATCCCAAACTCAACAGGAAGAGCGCCACCTAGCTTTGAACATGAAAAACGGGGCCAAAATAAGGGTGCATACTTTCGCTATTAACCACTAGAGCTTTTCTCCGATTCAGTCCAAACCAAGGGCAACCTATAGTAGACACCTTGACGAGAAAAAATTATCAGAACAAATTTTGATCAGACAAAAATATGGGCGTGGCATGCGTTGAGGCAGGGCATCAAATGCACATACAGCTTTGAATGTGAAGAATGACGCCCAAATAAGGGTGCATACTTTTGGGAGCTCCTCCTAGAGTTTTTCTCCGATTCAGTCCAAACAAGGCACATTCTGTAGCAGACATATTGACGATTAAACTATTGTTAAAGGAATTCTGTTCAGACTAAAATTGTGGGCGTGGCACACTGTCAAGTTTTGAGGTTTTCTTGGCAATCTGCCAAAACTTGGAACATTTGCACCACATAAGCCAGTATATACTCTCAGATCTTGCTTTCGCATCATGTGATGGCAAATATCAGGCGGCGGTTTACTTGTGGCGGCGGCTCGCGTAGGCGGCAGCCGCGGGTGTGCGAGGGCCTGTTCATCGCCGCTTGCGGCTTTAATTTGCATTTATTCTTGTCAATCTTTTGCGTTGTATTCTCTTTTTGCATTGTTAGAATGCCTACACTCTGGCGACTTGTAGGTTGGTACATTGGAACATTTTCATTTATAAGGCTATTCTTGGTCTGCTGCCAAACTCACTTTGTTCCCAGGACTTTTTAATGCTTTCTTGGGAAAAGGGCTTTTAGGTATTTTGCACCCTCAGCCTGGAATTTATTGCAGAATGGCTTGAAACTCAAGGAGCTGGTGTCTCTTAATGTTTTTAAATCTAAAATGAAACACCTTTTTATCAACCTCTTTGTGGGATGAATTAATGTGAATGGACATTTCTGATTAGGAATATTTCTGACCTCTTTGACATGGAAAATATAACAAAAACCATAAACCTACCATGCATCAGTGTTTTTAGCTATAGAAAAATAACAATATAATAATAATGACTCTTATGCGGATGCTCTAGTTTGCTTTTGTAGCTAAAGAAGTTCAGTCTGTTTCATAGCCAGCTAATAACTCATCACAGGAGCTTTAATCTCTGCATGAAAAGGAGCATGGACTTAGAACAAAGAAACGTGTGACTGGTCTGTGGGCTTCAATGAACAAAAAATGAAACATTTAACAATTTAACATCAAATAAACATTTATGTGTGGGTGACGATTTCCTTCAGGATGAATGGGCTCTCTCCCACACTGATGTAGACTGTCATGTTCACAGCCAGAAGGACCTGTCAGTCTGTTCATCCAGCTGACAAAAGGACAAACAGTCATCAGTCAATTCCCAAATGTTCAACACATAAAACCACCTTTGTTCTGTGACGAGTTTGCAGAGAGGAAAAAAAAAGAATTCCCTTGCATGTCTTCAGCGCCGAGCAATCTCTCTGGCTCGCTCTGTCCTCATTTAGCCAAGCTCACACAATCGACGACTCTGTCATGCAAATTGACAAGTTCACACGGGCTGAGCCCAGCTGGCAGTCTGCCATGGGGACCCACTGCTGCTGAGGCTGCAAGTGCACACGCTGCAAACCACTCATCTTTTTCCCAGACTGGACGAAATACAGCTTCCACAGCAGGCAATAAAACTACCTGTTACTGCTGCGTGTTTGTGTTTGTAAGGCTGCAGCACCTTTTGGAAGAGTAGCAGGGCCAGGGAGGAGAAAAAAATAGGAGAGAATTACACACAAAATGATAAAAACAAGGGGAATAAAGCGCTGATTGCTAAGTGGTGATGTCACACTAATGCATAAAACTCTTTCCGGCCGGGTCAAAATGCTCTTTCACTCATGAGCAAACACTTACTCTCCTCTGCTCTGTGTCAATTTAACTGTGGGTAAAAAGCCGACACATTATCAGAACACATCGTGAGCTATGAGAAATGTAGCATTTCATCTCTGTCATAGAACGCTGTCTTAGTCCCTGAGCTCCCTTGTCTTGTAGGTTCCTCTGGATCTCTGCTGTGGACGTGCCTGACTCAAGCTGCTACAACTACTACTATCCATCTCACCATTATCATCTATCTCTCTCTCTCCATCTCCTTCTATCCCTCTCTCCAACATGGTCTCAGTAGGTGTGTGTCTAACATGAGTCTGGTCCTGCTGGAGGTTTCTGCCTGTTAAAGGAAGTTTGTCCTTGCCACTGTAACTTGCTAAATGCTGCAAAGTGCTCTGCTCATGGTGGATTAAGATGAGATCAGACTGACACACCGGGATCCTGTCTTTCCCTCTCTCTCCTCACTCTGCCTGTCATTTCTTTAACTCTCCCTGTCCCATTAAAGTTACTAACCATAGACCTTTCTAAAGTCCCTGAGCTCCCTTGTCTCGAAGGTTCCTCTGGATCTCTGCTGCTGTGGACGTGCTAGACTCTAGCTGCTACAACCACTACTATCCGTCTCACCACTATCATCTCTCTCTCTTCATCTCCCTCTATCCCTCTCTCCAACACGGTCTCAGCAGATGTGTGTCTAACATGAGTCTGGTCCTGCTGGAGGTTTCTGCCTGTTAAAGGAAGTTTGTCCTTGCCACTGTAACTTGCTAAATGCTGCAAAGTGCTCTGCTCATGGTGGATTAAGATGAGATCAGACTGAGTCCTGTCTGTAAGATGGGACTCAGTCTGATCTCATCTTGATGTTGGGTCTTTGTTAATAATAGAACATAGAGTTGATCTAGACCTGCTCTGTTTGTAAAGAGTCTTAAGATAGTGTTTGCTGTGATTTGGCGCTGTATAAATAAAGATTGATTGACTGATTGTAGCTCAGACCTTAAAACAAATGAGAAGAAATTTAGCCCACTAATGGTGTGGACCTTCTGGTGAGCAAAAACCCAACGCAACTTCCTGGAGGGACTCATTAGTGAGGCAACCTGTGACCCAGGTCTAGATCTGATTCCAATCAAACAGAATAATTTAATAAACTGGATCTGTAAGTCCAGCTGCATTCTCTGATCAATCTCATGACACATTATAATTCCCATAATTAAGCAATCATGAACATCACTGATGTGATCTGCAGCCGTAATGAGAAGAAGGAACCCTGGAGCACAGAGATCATCTGGACCTCTCTAACATGTCGATCTGACAGCAAATGAGAACAGGAGACTTGAAAGTGTCTGCTGTTGACACTTGGTGATGTCAAAATGTCAGGTAACATTGAGTCAAATTTCAGCGCAGGCTTGTGGCTCTTCTATCTTACGCAACACTCTTGCAGCTCTGCCAGAGAAGGCAGCCAAGTGCAAAGTAGTTTATAGTGTGTCAGCTCAGAGGATCAGCCCTCATCAGTCATGCTCTGAGGCTGCTGGCTCAGTGTCAGGAGCCTGCCTCCAGAAAACACAATAATAGAAAGTCATAGGTTGGTTGTTGCTTTCTTAAACCCTTCTCCTCACGAACAGACTGAAGAAGGAAAGGACAGAAAGAGGGGGAAAAAGCAGCTCATGCACATTTAATTCATCCTTTAGTCCAGTCAGCCTGCCAGACTAATGAACTTTGATGTGGCTGCAATCAGAGTGGACATGCTTTCAGACCCTTTGTCCCCGCCGCTCTCTCGTCCTCCGTCCTTCCCTGAGTTTTCATGCTGCTCGGTGACTCTGGCAGGAGTAGTCAGCAAATGCAGCAGCAGTGTGTCATCCTCCGCTCCCCCTGCTGCTGTGTTTACGGTGCCTCTGTCGCGTCTCATTCCTCAGGAGAGCTCAGAGGCTTACGTGCGCTGGTCTCCAGTCGTAGTACCTCGGCTTTTTCAGGGATTTTATCCTCATCTGTGGAGACGTCTTTGAAGGGATGCTCACGTCTCCTTAGAGTCTCTAAAAAAATATGCACAGCAGACTGAGCAGAATGAAAAGCATGGCTGAAACTCTCTTCTTTATTTGGATTATTTTCTCATATTTATGAGTAGAGCTAATGAAAACTGATTTGAAAGAATGACATCATAGTTGGATATATCCTGGATTCCTCCCAAAGGATGATTTTATTGTATTTTATCTTAAATGTCCCCGTTGTGGGACGAATAAAGGATATCTTATCTATTATGTTGGACTTTAGTAATATCTTTTTATAGGCGTACAATATGAGCAATTCACTGAGTGGTCAAAGTATATTAACGCTGTAGGCTTTCAGCTTTTTCTTTGTTGCTGTCAGAGTTTTAATAACCAGACTCAGGATCCTGCTGTGAAGACAACTCAAAAAAAAAAAATGACTGCAGAGGAAGAACAAAGTGAAACATTTCCACAGTTTATGTTTACTTGTTTGGCTTTTTTCTCAAATGCAGCTGAAAGATTAATGAGGAGCAGAAAGATCAGACATGTGCTGTTTAGAAAGATAAAGAAACATCAGAGAAATGTAAAGCGGAGAAATGCACAAAGATGAGAAACACAAAGAGGTTTTATCAAAGAGGGGGACAAACAGTGTGTAAGGGATGATGGGTGGTTATGTATAATAGAACCCTGATGGAGGAAGATAGGCTTCTAGGTTTTGATACCCGGCTCTTGACTAAATAAAATCGTCTCTGAATTAAATGTTTGTATCATTTTGTTTATAAGTTCATTTAAAAATGATATATGGTATGTACAAATAATGGGTGTAACGGTATTGTAAATATCGCGGTATTTCGGTATCAAAATTCTCACAATAATACCGTGATGTGTGACGGTATCAAACAGGAACTCGGAGTACTCCCGCTAATGTAGTTTTTTTTCTGGCACCATTGAGTGGGCCGGTCTGAGAAGCAAACACCATCTCCCATGATCCCCTGCGCAGTGCAGGAAGAGATGACGGAAAACACAGAGGGGGAGCAGAGCGGAAAACTTTAACTAGTGGAACCTCCTGCAAAGTTGAAATCAGAAGTATAAACACATTTTGGTTTGCTGGAAACAAAAACGATAGAGGAGAAAACATGACGGACATGCAAAAAAAAAAAAACAGTTTGCAGACACTGCCAGACCGCGATCGTCTAAAAGTAATATGAGAACACACCTGATGAATCATCACCCTGCAGCCGTTTTCACTGGGGGACAATGAGGGATTTAAAAGAGATTTTTTTTTTTACTTGCTTGTTACTTGAAACACTGGATGTGCCTGCACTGCTCATTGCACTTGAAAAGACCTGTTGGTATTAGCTCTGTCAACGAATAGTCTAAATTCGAATATAAAAAAAAACGGAGATTCGATTATGAAAATTAATATTCGACTGTGGAAAAAAAACACATCAGCGGCTGCTTTGCGAGTGGGCGACCTGCATGACGGGTCAGGGACAGGTCACAGGAGTCACACATGCACAGTGTGAAGCAGACGGCAGAGAGAAATCTTTCCGTCCCCGGATCCTCAGTGCGCTCTGAACGCGTCTTTTCCTCCGTTGGGAACATATTGAATTAAAAACAGATCTGGCCTCTTCACATGTGGACTGTCTTCTTCACATGTGGACTGTCTTCTTCACATGTGTACTGTCTTCTTCACATGTGGACTGTCTTGTGTTTTTGGCAAATAACCTGTCAGGCCTAAGAACCTATATTGACAGTGGACTAAAAGAGCCCAACAATCAGTGACACTGGGATAAAATGCAGTTTTTCCTCTTTTTTTTATACAAGCGCCAAGAATGTAAGTGGACTACTTTTTCGTTTTTAACTTCAATTAATGTGAATAATATTTGCTTCAATTACTGAATTATATTAGGGACAAGAGTCGGGACCTTTAATTGCTCGCACAAGTCTTGTTCGGCACTCACTCAGCACATTACGCACAGAGAGGGAAGGGGGGCGAGCGAGAGGTCTCCAGTCTTAAAAGTGTTACGGTATAGACCATTAGGTCATTTACTTGTTTTGTAGAGTGTAGGTATGTTTTAGGCATGTTAAATCTTAAATAAAAATACCTATACAAGTCGTTATGTCTCCTTGTATTAGTTTGTCCACCTGTTATTGACATAATGCGCAAATATGGATATTCAAATGGTTCGAACCTATGGTTTTTTTAGAGCGAATATTCGAACGTCATTTTGGAGCAATTTTGACAGCCCTATTTGGTAGTAATAAATGTGATTAGAACATTTGAGCATTATGTTTGTGTTCAATTACAGTAAGTGTGTTTATCCTTATCATTCCTGGCACTTCATTTTCCACACTATGACATTTTTTCAAAGTCATCTTTTTTTTTTTTACAATACCGCAATAATACCGTACCGTGGCCTTAATACCGTGACGATACCGTCATATTTTAAGACCGGAGGTTGCTTCTTGGTTTTGACCTGCCGGGGACTACAGATGAAAATTAATATGCACTGTCCCTTTAAATAAATACATAAATAAATAGATAAATAAAGCTCTGCACTTTCAAATTCCTCCTCTCCATTTAAAGACTGAACTCTGGGATTATTCAGCTTTTATTAGTTTAAATTGCAATGTTGAATTTTTAAAGGTGACATATCACGCTTGTTTCATCAATATATATTGGTCTAAGAGGTCCCCAAAACATGTCTTTGAAGTTTATGCTCAAAAAAACACTTTGAAATCAGATTTTGGTCTGCTTGAAAAACCCTCTTCTTCAGCCCTCCTCAGAACAGTCTGTTTTCTCTCTGACCACGCCCCCTCAGGAAGTGGATGTGCCTCGGCTCTCCAGCACGTTGATCTAATGTTTACATGTTGGCTGAATATACACGGCTGCTCAGAGATCGCGTTACTTCAACCCTCTGAATCTGATCCAGAATCTGATCCTGACGGAGAGGCGCCTGCAGCAGGACCTTTCTGAACCATTGGTCACAGATTTAGTGTTTCTTGTTGTTTTATTTATCAGTATGTCAACGTGTGTCTTGGTACACAGCTACAGCTACGAACATGTAGCTATGTGGCTATGCTAACTAGCGCTAGCACTTTTCCATGATAAATAAAAATCATCCACTAGATCTTCAAATCTGCAAACGTGGGGAGTAAAACCGACCTCTGCCAGAAAGGCAGCAGGACCTTTCTGAAGGATTGGTCACAGATTCTGTGTTTCTTGTTGTTTTATTTGTCAGTATGTCGACGTGTGTCTTGGTTCACAGCTACAGCTACGAACATGTAGCTATGTAGCTATGCTAACTAGCGCTAGCACTTTTCCATGACAAATCAAAATCATCCACTAGATCTTCAAATCTGCAGACGTGGGGAGTCAAACCGACCTTTGTGTTTATTAAGACAGCCTACAACTAGCATGCCTCCCTCCTAAGCTCCTTGTAAGCACACATGTGTGCAGGGAATGAAAAACAGAGGAGGGGTTGAGTTGTATTTTATACAGTCTATGGGCTGAACAAGCTCCGAGCTCTGACTCCGTGACAGACCGGATATTGTTGTTACGTAACAAAAACACTGAAGTCTGAAACGGCTCGTTTCACACACATTTACAGAAAGGTGGAGAAATCAGAACAGGGGCAGAATGGATTCTTTTCATTCTCGGGGGGTCTGTAGACAGGGACACATATTTCAGGTAGAGAACCATTAAAAAGTCGATTTTGCATGATATGTCACCTTTAATGCAAAAACAAAAAAAATTATGCAAAAGCCTCATCAGATGCAGAAATGATGTAAATAAGCCTGAAGCAGAAAATCATAGTATTTCATAATATCTTTTATTGCTATGTGCTCCCCATTACAACAAACAGCATCAGTAGTGTACACTTCAATCTACACAAATACATAGAAAAGCAAATAGAGCAGAGAGTGACTGACAGTCATGACAATCAATATACGTCAATGCACAGGGGTATCGATACAGTACATGGAGGATCCTATGCAGTAATATCTGTCTGAGGCTCAGGGATTGTCAATGTAACATCTACATCTAACCTAGTTATCATTACAAGCTCTGCGTAACATTAGCAGCAATGTTGTAAAGGCAGCGAGTAGAAAAACTGGGGAGGAAAATGTCGAATGGTTAGACGATACTGACGACTACAAACAGCATCAAAAAGAACGGTTCTAGTCTATCTCTGTTTCATCGGTTAAAATAAAGCATCTGCCTGGTCAGCACGTCTCGCCGTGATGCAGCAGCTCCGTTAACGACTTCTACGAAACAGCTGTGAAAGGACAGCTTTCTGACAAACATCTCCAAAACGAGCATGTATATTTACATCTAACTGTTTGCAAAAAACAATGTCATGTCTACTCTAACACGTTTCTCAAAAAGAAGAAATCCACCTAAAGTTTGAAGTATCACGTGGATAAAAAAAAGGTCGTCATAGGTGGGGTCAGTTTCTGAATGGTTAATCTGCTGCAGCTTATTGACCAGCTGGCACTGTGCATCCTGTAAAAACAAAGCAGAACCCTTTAACGTTCAATAAATACTTATGTACTCAATGCTATATACATGTTCTATACATTGGCACACAGGAGTGAGTGTGAATAGTTGCGAGCTATTTCTTACTGAAAACACAGAAACTGTGTCTTTGCTATTGCAGTCAGATGCATGGTGGTTGTGAGGAAATCCTTTTTTTTTTTAAAGAAAAATAAATACCTTTAACCCCCTGAACCTTCTTCCACCATAAAAAAAAAAGCCATTTAGGAAATACTTTGGAAACCAAGTTGTTCCATGTACAGTAACACTCTTCAAAATCAACAACAAGGCTTTGTTCCTTCAGCGTGATGAGTTTAAAGCTTCAATAAGTGACGTTTTGGATTTTAAAATGGATTCAAATGACTTTGTGTTAAGAATAATCTGAGTCCAGTGAGCGCCAACTTCCAATTGTGCAGCACAATGTAGCTAATAGCACCTTAGTTTGGCTCTCCATCCACAGAAACAAAAAGTGAGCTTATGATAAGTAGCACCAAACAGCCGAGAGTAGAATAAATAAGTAGCTGGTGAAGTAAGTTGAATATCAAGCACCTGAAAAGACAGAAATTTCACTCTGAATTTGGTGAAAAACAAAAACAAAAAGCTTGTTAAAATTTTCTCTGTAACGACATGAACGTGATTCAGTGGGAAGCTGCTTTTGCTGTTGGCTATCTGTCGCACTCTCCGGATGAATAAGTACCACAGAGTTGTGGTGCTGTTGGGAGTCTTTCTGCCCTCTAGTGGTCAAAATATGCTTACTGCAGCGTTAAATGATTGCTTATTTGTTAGCATTTACACCAAACTGAATTCAAAAGGGAGTGAGATAAAGAGTACAAAAAGCAATGTACACGTTAGTTGCATGGTAAAATGTTCATTAATTTAAAGCTCCTGTGAGGAACTTTCTGTCCGTGTTGACATTGGCGCCCCCTGTTGACTAAGCAATACCTCTTATATCTTTGCTTGTGTCACGTTGGTCGTGTTTTTTGACAACAATTTAAAAATTGTAATAAAGGAGTTCTCCTCAATAGTCTGTTTTGTTTTTGTGTGTTGTCACGAGGAGGCATCACTCCAAAAACTCCTCACTGGGGCTTTAAATTGAACGAGAGCCAACAGTACGTGCAATGCAGAATTGCAACATCTTGTTTAATGTATTCCCTACATATTCCCTTCTTTGACCTAATAACATGAACCTCAATAAGCAAAACTTGTCCCAAGAAGAAATATTCAACGAGTCATAAATTCAAAGCTTGATCCGTAAGGCAACTGGACTGGTAGAAATTGTTGAAGAAGTTTCACCTCTCCTCAGAAAGGCTTCTTCAGTTCTGACCAGACTGGGGAAGAGCTTGAAGATATAAGCCTCTAAAGGCTGATTTATACTTCTGCGTTGAATCAACGGCGTACCCTACGCCGGGGGTCCGCGTAGCTCCCGTACCTACGCCGAGGCCTACACACGTAGCTGACGTGCACCTCCTCCAAAATGTAACTCCCCGTAGAGCCGACGCGGACCGCAAGCCCTGTGATTGGTCCGCTCGGCGGCTTTGTCTTTCCCGCATTTACAACACTTCCGGGATCCCGGACATCGGTCGCACATCGGCCGTGTATTTCATCTCCTCCTCTCTATTCTTCATGTAATCATGTCTGTATGATAAACAGCAACATGTATCAGCTGTAGATTAACATAACACGCTCTGAATCTCTGTGGAAAAGGAAACAGAGATTGTAGCGGGGCTGGAAGCAGGCGACCGGCTATCAGAGAGACCGCACTGCCCTCTAGTGTTTCGGCGGCGAATTGCTGCGCAACACAGACACACCGACGCACAAGTATGTGGGGCTCATGTCCGCGTCAGCTCCTGCTGCGTAGGGGAGACGCAGAAGTATAAATCAGCCTTAACAGTCGTGAGTGTGTCCAGGAGTCACAAAGGGTCCTAAGTAGGGTCGTTAGTCTAGTTCTCCTATCACCTGACAGTCGTTCAGTACCTCCTGGCAGTCATTAGCCTAGTTCCTGACAAGCCAGGATGTACTGAACGACTGTCAGGCGATAGGAGAACAACTTATATTTTCTAGCTCTTCCCCAGTCTGGTCAGAACTGAGGAAGCCTTTTGGAGGAGAGGTGAAACGTCTTCAAGAATTTCTACCAGTCCAGTTTTCAGTCTTAGTTGAAACTAAGAGGGGAATGGGCTGAGTGTGCTAAGTAGCTGTCTGTCCAAAAGTCAGAGCGTAGGCTTGTTGACATGTTGGGTGCAGAGTTATTGTTGTTTCATCATTATGTTTATTTTTTATCATCTTTTGTGTCATTTGAATGTTTGAGATGAAGTAAGCCATCAATTGAGATGAAACTCTTATGTCTGTGTGTTCAACATGGACTGTTTACAGCATACCTTTGTTTTATATCATTGATCTGAAGGGACTCATTTCTTTGGAAGAGGATAAGGGCCACTGGAATAAATGCAAAAAATTAAGGTGCACAATTCTTTTTTTTTAAGTAATATTTTTGGGCTTTTTATACCTTTAATTGATAGGATAGCTGAAGAGAGACAGGAAATGTGGGGAGTAGAGAGCGGGGGAAGACATGCAGGAATTGGTCGCGGCTGGGAGTTGAACTGGCGACCTCTGCAATGAGGACTGGAGCCTGTAGCCTCTGTACGTGGGGCGCTTAGACCGCTAGGCCACCAGTGCCCCTATTTTTTTAAATTCTGAGATTAAAATCAGACTCTGACTTTTTTCTCCCTAAATGCAAGAAAAACAACAACTCAGAACTCTGAGAAAAAAGTCATGAATCTAAGAAAAGTCATAAATCTGACTTTTTTTCCTCAGAATTCTGACTTTTATCTCAGAATAAATAAGAAAAGTATTGCACTTTGTTTTTTATTTTTCCTATGGCACTTATCCTCTTCTGTCCATTTCCTTGTTGTTTAGATGGACATTGAAATTCTGGTCTAAAGGTAAGAAAACACTCAGAAAACAGGTAAAAATGAACTTATTCAACATTGGATGCTTAAAGATAGCAGAGCTAGCACCCCCAGGACTTGTTTCCATTTTCTACATTTAATTACAGCCAAACCATGCCACGCTACGAGATGCTGTCTGTCAATCTGTGCTTGTTTATATCCATAGCAGCATGGCAGCAGCTAATAACCACTGATTATGTCCACAGACTTCAGCTGCTGAAGCGGTAAATGATTACATGTCAATCAGAATTATGTAAAGGGGGTTTGAAAGACAGCTTCTGAAAGTAATACTGATATGTTCATGTACAGTATTTACAGGAACAATTATAAATACCCATTTCCATAGAAACTGTAGAGCCCCTGTTCAGAGGCATAGCTGGATATAAAAGCAGTGTCTATAGAACTGAAACCATTTCCCTCATGGTTTGGTTTCCTCTGGTCTCTTTTCCCAATGTGACCACGAGAAGTCCAGGGTTTGTTTTGGTGTGTTCAAAGCTCACAGAGTACCGGACCTGTTGTGATGTGTCAGGTTCGAGCTTCAGAGGAACTTTTCTGGCAAGAAAAAGGCTTTTTTTTTTTTTTTTTTAAACGTTCAAGTCTTTTTTTTTTTCAGCTTGTGTTTGATGTTTTCACGGTCTGCTCAGGTTTTCACAAATTGGATTAGCCGTAATGACTGCACCTGTTGACATTTTCTCTCTCGCTGACTGCTGAGAGTTTCCTGGAGGACCTGCTGCAACGCTCTGCAGACACCAGGGGCCTGATTCATTAAATGACAAGACCAGAGAAAAGACCGATCAGAGGGGAATAGCAAACACAAACCTGCACCTGTTAACCTCGGGTGACACAGAGGGTGGCCTCAGAGGAAGCTTCAGCACGGCGTGGGTCCTCTTTTTTGGTCTATTTACTGAGAAGCTTTAAGTCAGGAGTCAGTGGAGCTGAATATAAACCTCTTTAGGCTCATCAATCCCTCATTAACCTGCCTCTCTATTCAGTATTAACTACTGCAGCTGTGTTTCATTAGGCCTTTCGCTTCACACAGACCACGTGCTCCTGCCACTTTAATTATCAAATCCTCTCAACACAAGGGAAGGCAGAGAATCAACATGGTTGTGTATTTCTGAATAGTGTGGGAGTTTTCTGTAAGATGTCAAAGTGAAAGCTGTTACCAGGGGAAGAAGGTGGGGGGAATTCTTAAAGTGAACCAGCACTTTTCTTTCTTTCTTACTCTCTGTTTCTCTTTCTCTGTCTGTGGTTGTTTTTGGTGCGAGAAAACTCAGGGTGAAGCTGGATTATCTACTCTACATTAAGAGTCCCGAGGGGAAGGTCGTCACTTTCATCTTTCCACTTCAGAATAAGCTGTCGGCCGCCGACTATCTGTCAAGCTGCTCGGCCTTTGACTCTCAGTGGGATCTGCCAGTGGGGACGGTTCCATAGCGGGCAGCTTCCTGCCAGAGAGACCCGAGCTTCGAGGAACCCGCCTTGGTGCAGCGGTAATCTTCACTGAGGTCTTCTTTAGCGGGGTGGGGGTGGTGACGTGCCTTGGAGTGTTGCCTTTGCTTGAGCTTGGTTTGCCACTGCGCGTCAGGTTCGCCGTTAATGTCTCCAGCAGCTGGGAGGCTGAACCGAAGCGGACGTGCTCCTCCGTCTCAGCCGCCTCGGAGAACATGGAGAGCACTCCAGTGCGCCTGGTGCAAGAGTCGCAGCACAGTTTGTTGTAGCCTGGGATGGAGCAGTATCGAGCTAGGACCTCCATCTGGCAGAAGATGGACTTGTCTCCACTGCACGGCTCATCTGAAAGTGAAAGAGCACAGTGTTAGCTGAATGTAGAGCTTCAAGTGGAGAGAGGTATGGTGGCCCTGAAGGACAAAACAAATGTACAAAAGATGAAACACTTTTACAATG